>NC_048304.1:96683812-96746543 GCF_013100865.1 Trachemys scripta elegans | reverse complement strand
GGGGGTTCTGGCGGTGCTCGGCTGGGGGACTCGGGGGGCGGCGCTTTTTTTTGCTGCTTGGGGCAGCAAAAAAGCTAGATCCGGCCCTGCAAGTGACTAAAGAAATAAGGACAAAAAAAAAAAAAAAGCTGTGACAGTGTTGTAAAGTACACCAAAATGGTGAGCTGGAAAAAAAACTGCAACTATAAATAATAGAAAAACAGCAAATAAACAAGAAAGAAAAACATGTCTTAGAAAAATGTCAAAACAATACAACTGTATGATATTATGATTAACTTATTACACTTTCCTTCAATATATTTACACTATGCAACATCTACTAAAATGTAACTACATATTTAAATGCATGAGAATTAAACAAAAGTATTATATTTAAACTACAAAACCATCCCTCCTCTCCTGTAAAGAACAGAACTGGAAGCTTTGAAATCTTTATTGTATTCCTGGTTCTGCCATAAATTCCAGTGTGAAGTTGGTCAAGTCACTTAAAGTTGATTGTAAAGGTTTTTTTTTTTTTTTTTAATTGGGCTTCTCTCCCCCCTTTTCGCTGATTTATAAAGACAGCCTGAGCTTCCCCTCCTCCCTATTCTTACTTTAGAAAAAGGAGCATCAAGTCTGGTCTTCCTTGGTTTTTCTTGTGGGATCATAGTGCGGTCTGAAAACATGTTTATTAAGAGCTCTAACACCTTAGTTGAAGATATGCACGTGTTGAATCTTTAACAGACTTCCTTTTATTCGGCATCAATCACTGAAGGGCTAGACAGGTGTTTAACTCCCTCCCCCGCCACACACCATAACAGTTTTAAACAGTTGAAAACTGCCTCTTTTTTTCAATTAACTTTCAGCTCTCTTGCTAACATGATGTCACCATCGCACTTGTTCTCCAATCATCATGTCCAGTCTACTGGCCTCAACAAGAGCTGAATTTCTAATGTAACCAAACAAACAAAACAAAAAACCCTAGCAGAAATTTTAAAAAAAATTAAAAAACAAAACAAAACAACCCCTCAGGCCATCTTTATCCATCGCAAAGCAGCAAAAAGGACAAGCACAGGTTTTTCCTATGCAGGTCACCTTCAATTTCAGCACTATCCTTTCCCCATCTATAAATTAGCGAGGATATTTTTTTCTCTCTCAGGGTGCTGTGAGGCTTAACTAATCAACATTTGCAAAGCACTTTCTGTTTCCATAGTACTTTCACTATAGGGGGTCACAAAGTATTAGTTTACTGTTTAGTCTCCTCTTTTCTGAAACTGGATTTCATATTTAAAACTTTCAGTAGCAGGATCCAAACCTTTTGAGAGAGTCTACGCAGAGACAATATCCACATAATATTATCCTCCACACTCCTTCCAACCCATCCCAGGGTGCCTTCTTATAGGTATTTCTTTAGGCACTGAAAATCTGAAGCTCCCATTCCATTAGCTCTACCTCATTATGCATATGCATTATAATTCAGCCTTAATACACTGTACATAGTCACATACTATACTTTCCCCCAAAGGACCCCTGCTTACTTCAAGTGCACGGACTGGATAGTGAATAAAGCAAGGGTTGTGTAGTAATGAGGCCCACAACCACCCACTGAACAATAAAGATAAAAGTACTGAACAGCTGCCATATTCATTGTGAATAGGGCACTATACTTGGGTTCTGTTACCTGTCTTGTCTCCAATCTGCCATGAGACCTTGCACAGCTTGCTTCCCCTGTCAGTAAAATGGGAGTTCCTAACGCATTTTAAAATCTACATTGAAGTGTGCTATATAAGAGGCAACCATTCATTGTAATTATTATATATGCTCAACAACTGAGGTAGGAGTCCAGTGGGAAAATATAGTATGTAGCAGTTAAGTTAAAGACTGCATCATAATATCAAGACACCAGGGGTTGTGTGGACAAACTTAAATCTGGCATTTCCTGACTATTTTTTATTATTCTCTTTGAAATCTAAACATTTTTTCTTTTTATATAGGTTTCTGTATGGAACTGATTTGTGTGTGGAATACTTTATAAAGAGAGGAAAATCACCTCTGAAAGAAATAGAACTTAAATAGTGTTTGATATACTTATCCTCCCAACATCCCTGTGATGAAGGCAAGACTGATAATCCCCATTTAACAGATGAGGACAAGCCCCTTTGGCGCTCTATAAAACCACAAAACAAGTTGATAGCAGAGCAGGCACTAGGAACTCCTGAGCTCAGATTCCCAGTCTCTGATTTTTCATGCACACTATAGAAAAAAAAATCATCAGTAGTACAAATAAGTGGATTAGAAGAATGTGTTTTTGGTACTGGAATGTCAATAGATTATCTGAACACTAAAATGTAATATAGAATATGATCTAACATTTTAGAAACACAATAACAAGTGTACACTAACTGCTGGAGTGGGGTGAGAACACTGTATTTTTCCTTTTTTGGGGAGGGGGTAAAAATGCTTTTACTGCATTTCCTTCTACTGCAAGCCAGCACTAATCCAAATATCTCCCAGTGGGCAAAATAAAACCACGTTAGATGTTTGTGTATCCCCATTGGCTTTCACTTGATTAAAGGAAACTGATTCATTATAGAAGCAAAGTAGAACAATTCCTTGGAGTATTAAAGCACAATTTTCTATGTGTATTACCATGCAAGAATGAAAAAAGGATGCAGTACTCTTTTCTGAATACCCGGGCATCAGGATTGGATTTTATTGATATTTTGATGAGATTTAGAATGCCTGGCTCTTCATCTAGCAAAGATTCACATTACAGGCAGTTCTATAAAAACAGAACTGTAATCTTCCCCCCATCCCTGGTCTCAAGGGGAAAAAAAATCAAGTTTGAAAATTTCCATTTTGTATCACTGATATATTGTTTGAACTATCATTATTTTACAGAGTCTATAAAGAAGGAGCTCATGAGAAGATGTCTATATTCACTTTTGCTAGCTATATTCAACTTCTATAATTTGATTAAAAGATGGAGGGAAAAGGGAGTTGGAAACACAGTGAAAACTCAAACATCTGGCCTGTTATCCTGACTCAATTTCTTGTTTTCTGCTGGATACACACCTGGGTCTAACTTTAAGATCCAGAAATTTAGCGCTACCATGAGGATGCAGTAGAGTATGAAAATAATAAGCCTTTTCTTTTTCTTCATTCTCCAGTGCACATGTCAGTTTCTGAACTTAGAAACCCCTAGAAGTACACAGGAGGCTATACATTGCAGAGAGACTTCATTAATGTTATATCCCAGGGAACAAAAAAAATATTACAGCCAGAAAGTATCTGTGATGCACAGGTTATCAAAACTAGTGCCAAGACAGAAGCCTCAGCATTTAATAATGTGGTGCAAAACCAAAGCAGTAAAAATGGAATTCTGTAAATATAAATTAATATACAAGAAAATCAAGTAACTAGATTTAAAATTATTTTTCTTCTATTCCACCTTTGTGGAGTCCAGAAATAGGATGCAAAGTCAGATCAGTCCTGCAGAGGTTCACACACTCTGGCTTGATTCAGGAAAGAACTTAAACACATGCTTAGATTTAAGCATGACAGCAGTCTCACTGAAGACTGTGGAGTCTTTCCAATGGCTTCACTGGGCACTGGATAGAGAGAGATGGCAGCCACATCAGAATTAAAGATTGCAAAAGAGTTTCCATTTTAAGCATAACATTGGCTCCACCATACCATGCCCAAATCAAAAGGCAAATTTTTATAGGTTTTTTTTTAAAGTAGACCTTTTCCTGCAGAGTTGGACTTCAATATGTCAATTGAACACATGAATGGCTTGTCAACAGAAAAAGAAATTGATGTTAAATCAGACAAGCTGTTTGTAAATTAAGAAACATTTTTTAAAAATTTGGCATTCAGCACAGACAACAAACTCTAACCTTCGTTCACCAACTCTTAGCTTGTGAACACAGATGGGAGACAATGAAATTTACGTTTATTGGACTCATCTAATACTAGGGTAGGAGCGGAGGAGAACAAGGAAAGGAATACCAAATCACACTGCTAGTCTAGGGTTACCATCCGTCCGTATTTCCCCGGACATGTCCGGCTTTTGCGTCTCTAAATAGCTGTCCGGGAGGAATTGGTAACAAGGTTAAAATGTCCGGGGAAGTTTTCTCCCTCGCCTCCCTCCCTCCCTTCCATGCAGAGTGTGGCTGCTGATTGGGCGGCT
The DNA here is from genome assembly GCF_013100865.1 of Trachemys scripta elegans. NCBI lineage: Eukaryota > Metazoa > Chordata > Testudines > Emydidae > Trachemys > Trachemys scripta. Next base: position 96,742,372 of record NC_048304.1, on the reverse strand, counting down.
AGGCCGATTGACCCACTCCCATTGGCCTCCAGCAGCCAGAGCCCTCCCCTGCTCCCCCCTCCCTCTCTTTGTAGTCCTGTGTAACACACAAACCGACCCACGTGGAGCCAGAATGGTAAGAGGAGCGAGGGAGTGTTGGATGGGTCCCCAGCCTCCACCTGCCATCCCCCCTCTGCGCATCCCCCCCTCCGTGGGTCCCCCCTCCCTGTCTGCCTCTCCCTTGTCTGCGTGTACTGCCAGAGCCAGCAGCAACTGCTGTCTGCTGCCCCCGGGTCCTAGTGCCCCCATCCACTAATGGGAAGACAGGCTGCCCTTACTCTGCCCTTCCACCCTAGCCCTGAGCCTCTCCAACACCCCAAACCCCCCAGCCCCAGCCCTCATCCCCACACACCCTAATCCTCTGCTCCATCCCTGAGCCCCCTCCTGCATCATGAACCCCTCATCCCCAGACCCACAGCCCTCACCCCTGAATCCCCTCCTATCCCCAAACTCCCTCCCAATCCCCCTCCCCCTTCCCACACACCCCCTCCTGCCCTCAAACTTCCTCCCAAAGCCTGCACCCCCTCCCTTTGCACCGCCTCTCACCCCCAAACTCCATCCCAGAGCCTGCACCCCTCACCCCCTCCTGCACACCCACCCCCTGCCCCAGCCCGGAGCCTGTACCCAGCACCCAAACTCTATCCCAGAACCTGCACCCCTCCTGCACCCTAATCCTCAGCCCAGGACCTGCACCCCAGACCTCCTCCCCCCACCCAACCCCCGTCCCAGAGCCTTAGGCAGGTGGGGTGGGGGGTTCTGGGCACCACCAAAATTTCTACAACCCTGCCACCCAGGCGAGTGGATAAGGGTCAGGGCAGTCAGGGGACAGGTAGGGTCCTGGGGGGGGAGGCAGTTAGGGTAGGGGGTTCTCAGCAGGGGGCAGTCAGGGGACAAGAAGCAGGGGGGGTTGGGGTTCTGAGGGGAGCAGTCAGGGGGTGGGAAGTGGGAGGGAGTGGATGGGGCGGGGCGGGGTGGGGCGGGGCTTCCCCCCCCTCCCCCCCAGTGTCCTCTTTTTTGTTTGTGGAAATATGGTAACCCTATGCTAGTCCCATCATCCCCTGTCATGCCAACTCCTCAACTGCTCTCTTCCTAAGGAAGGCTGCAGAAGCTGTGCCTTTGGAAAGGCTGGAAAATGAGGATGAGGATAAAAACAGAACAGGGGCATTGGCAGAGAGGGAAGGAGGTTGCCATCAGAGTGGGACAGATCATGGATAAGGGGAGTATGAGAGGCAGAGCATACCAACCCAACCCATTATCACTGGGGGGCGGGGGGGCAGGAAGGGGGACATCAAGCCTAACTTTAAAGGTCCCAGGTCTAAAAATTGTTGGCCTTAAACTGTCCATCTGTAAAACAAATATAATATCTACATGCTTTGCAGGGATGTTAAGATTATTACTGTTTGCAAAGTTCTTTGAACACAGAAAGCACTATATATAAATGCTAAGTTATTATGACAGGGAACATAACTAGTCCAATTTCTCTCAGCCTCAGAAAGTAAATATTTCTTCAGCTCTGCTCAGAGAATTCTGATTGCCTTAAACTTTAGGCACTCAAGTTTGAAAAACTGACTGTATTTTTTAGTTTTGCTATTAAATAAGATCTACACAGCTTCCTAGCTTCCATTTTTCTTTATACGTTGTAAAGTGCTTTGGGATATCACGACTGGACAGTAGTAATAGCTGCCATTTCAGTTACACACTTTGCAAAGTTCCATTACAAACCAAAGCTGTATAAAAATATTTTTGGGTCTAAAGCTTTCCATGGTTGGTCTCATGCCAGAAGGAAATGGTGTTAGTTTGTGTTTTATTTAAAGTTGGAGGAAAAGATATTTTTTAAAAGGAAATAAACACCAAGATGAAAAAAGCAAAAGACTTTTTTTATCCCAAATATTATAAAGAGGATATACAAATAAATCCTGCCCACCCTCCAAAGTTAACCAGTGGTTAACCGCCATGAATAAAAACTTTTTGGCTAAATTTGGTGATGGGGAATGAAAAGAAATTAAATAATCAAAAAATCATAACTGAGCATGCTTTGTAGTTATCTGCTAAAATTTTTGCAGAGTGCACTGGCTCTCCACCCTTTTGTGATACCATGAAGAAGCAACTGCATGCTCTCCCTTCTTAGCCTGGCCAGTTGCCCAGCCAAGACAGAGGCTTCTGAGCTCAAGCATCTGGGACAATTCACAACAGAGAGACTGCAAACATCTCATTAAAACAGATGGTCATTCCCTGTTATTGGCAGTCTCTGCACACTACTAGCCTTGAGGGTTTATTTTATGTTTAAGGGGACTGTTGCCCCCTTACTAACATTCAGTGGGGGTGTTTTGGTTGGCTAGCTCCCAGCACTAAAAGATTGGGGAGAGGCCAATGCTCCAGGTCAACCTCAGCCTCTGAGCCTGATTGACAGGGCGGGCAGCTAATCAGGTAGTCAGGAGGCCAGGGGGGTCCCCTCCTCCGTGTGAGCTGGAATTGCCTGGGTCAGACTGAGTGGGGCAGAGCTAAGGAGAAAGCAGGGGCCCAAGCTGAGCTGGGGAGCAGAGCTGTGCCAGATCCAGAGGGGCCAGAAAAGCACTTCAGGAAGCAGGTCAGAGTTGGGAGCAGAGCCAGAGACAGCCCAGGGAGAGCAGATCCTGTTCTGGGAGCAGAGCTGAAGCCACAGAGCCAGGTGTGGTGAGCAACTGGGGCCAGCCAAGGGGGGGACCTTGGCAAAGGGCCCAGCACAGAAAGACACCCCCAGCCAAGGGTCCTTGTAGGCCAGACTGGGAGGGGGATCTTAACCCAACAGGGGGGGGGGGGAGGCTGATGCTGGGAAGAAGGCCGGAGGTGTGTGGTCACCACCATTGCAAGCGTCCAACCCGCAGCATCCCTGCAGCACAGCCAGGGCCTGAGAAGGAGACCTGGGATCTACAAGGAACAAACTGTGAAGTGCCCTGATATCCAGAGACACTGTTTGTAATGTTCCCTGCCACAGATCCGAGTGATGTGTTTTCCTTTAACCTTTCCCATTTTTTCTTTTCTTTTTTTAAATTAATTATGAATTAAACAACTTGTATTTGCTTTAAATTGTATGAAATGATCAGTGGGTCAGGGAGGTGCCCAGTGCAGAGAGAGTACCCCGGAGTGGGGACACCCTAGCCCCTGTCCCAGGTGACCACAGCAGGGTTGGGGGTTGAGCCCCTCGGGAATCCTGGGCCCACCCTTGTCGGGATTACGAGGACTCTGCCAGACAGGAGAGTGGAAGGGGAGTCCTCGAGGGCAGGGAGGCCTCTGGGTAAAGGAAGTGGGAGCGAGGACTCAGATCCTTTCACTAGCCCACTTCACCGGGGTAGTGCAGAAGCTAGGAAAGTTCCCCACAATAGCAGGACCATTCCCCCGCTTACATATGCCACCTTTGTGGTCCACCCTACTCAGTCCCCAAGAGCAAAGGATCTGTGTGTCCCTGGGAACAGAGGCTAACAATCAGATCCCAATTATAACTACATTTAAACAAGATGATGTTCGTTTAAGAAAGCAAGAAGAAAAACAGATTAAAAACCAAAGTCATTTACTCTTACCAGTGTTAAATTCAGACTATAAGAAGATGCATCCAGGTTTGGGGGGCAGGGGGAGGGGGAGAAATCAAGAAAAAGGCCAAAGACTGGAAATTGTATTGTTATATGATTCACAGTGTTTCAGCTCATGGCTGTTTCTTGAAGCTGACAAGCTCTCAGTCATTCTCCCAAAATTCTGTGTGTCTCTGCCTTCTAGAGAGGGCCTGACTGCCATACAGAGAAAGCCCTTTATTTTTTTTTAGAAGGCACTTCATGTGTGGGCACCCTAAAGGATGTGAATTGTGAGTTGATGGGCCTTAGGCAGCATTACAATATAGTCATACGGAGATTACACAGACTTTGAGAAATACTATAGCAAATTATAAACCTCAAGTACATATATCTTCAGACCTCCAGAAACCCATGTCTCCACATCAGGGGCAAGAAAAAAAAATCATGAAGGTGAGAAAATTGTGGATCCCATCAATTTATGATTTCTCTGCATTTTGCAAGATTCTGTAAAATGTTAAGCTTTCATTTTAGCGATAAGTCCCCAACCCCCTCCATTGTGAAGGTACAGCTGTCCATTTGGAAACAGATGCACCGCTGGCGTAATAACCCAACCTTGAAGACATCTATCTCCAACCAAGCAATAGTCAAGATATCGAAACAGATTTCCTGGCACATAGCAATCTGGCCCTTAAACAAGGTTACCTAGTGCATGGAGTATCAATGCAGCATACAGGCCATCCTCCCACGGTGCAGTGCCAATGTAGGTACTCAGATGCCATTCCCGTTCTCTGCTACTGGCATAGCAGATAAAAGGGGCATGGCCAAAAGAATAGGGGTGTGCGCGTCACAGCAGTCATTGGCATTTTCAGTCTCTTGTGAACATTTGGAGCCTAAGTAAATGACAAGAGCCTTTAGGCTGTTCTAACACGGTAAAAAAGATAGGTACCTACATACAACTGTATCGAGGAGTGCTAATGTGAGCTTTGTCATCTTTGCACCCACACACCCTGACCTATGCATTGTGCAGTTCATCTACGCCCCAAGATCTGACTCATTAGGCTCCTCCCTTCCCACAATCCATTCACTTTAAAGAGCTATCCACTTCAAACCCTCCACTCTAAACTTTAAGCCTGGATAGGGTTTCTCCCCCACTTTAAAGGGGGAAATGGAAATTACATGCATACAAACAATACAGATGTAGTGTTTAGATCATACATATTATTTCACACAAGTAACATTAACTTTCCCACGTCACACGTACTGTATGGGCCAGACTGGGATCAGATTATACTCAGGAACATGATGTGGCCATGTGTGTTCAGGCACTCCTGCCTCTGCCTCCCCCCGCCCCACTATTGTGTTGCCTGTACAAGGAGGGAGAAGTTTTTTTCCCAAGGGCAGGACAGCTCCCCGCAGGGAAGTGTGTTGAGCAAACAGTATAAGCATCTAAACAAGGTAAATGTTGTGTATGTAAGACAGGGTGGGCAAACTTTTTGGCTCAAAAGCCACATCTGGGTATGGAAATCGTATGGCAGGCTATGAATGCTCATGAAATTTGGGGTTGGGGTGCGAGAGGGGGTGAGGGCTCCGGCTGGGGTGGGGCCAGAAATGGGGAGTTCAGGGCATGGGAAAGCTCCGGGCTGGGGAAGAGGGTTGGGGTGCGGGGGGGAGGGCTCAGGCTGGGGGTACAAGCTCGGGGTGGGGCTGGGGATAAAGGGTTGGGGATGCAGGAGGGTGTTCTGGGCTGGGACGGAGGGGGATGAGGGCTGGGCAGGGGGTTGGAGCTCGGGAGGGGGTCAGGGGTGCAGGCTCTGGGTGGTGCTTACCTCAAGCAGCTCCCGGAAGCAGAGGCATATCTCTTCTCCGGCTCCTACGTGGAGGCACGGCCAGGTGCCTCTGTGCACTGCTCAGTCCGCAGGTGCCGCCCCTGCAGCTCCCATTGGCCACGGTTCCTAGCCACTGGGAGCTGTTGGGGTGGCACTTGGGGCGGGGGGCAGCGTGTGGAAACCCCTGGCTGCTGATACGCGTAGGAGCCAGAGGGGGGACATGCCGCTGCTTCCAGGAGCCGTGCGGAGCCATGCTACGTGTGGAGAGGGTCAAGCCCCAGAACCCGCTTCCCAGCAGGAGCTCAAGGGCCAGATTAAAACATCTGACGGGCCGGATGCGGCCCCCGGGACATAGTTTGCCCGCCCCTGGTGTAAGAGTAAACTAGTGCTACTTAGGATAAGAATCTGTACATCTTGTCCTGACTTTTCAATGTGTCATTCACACAGGGTTTTTGTATTGTTCTCTTGATGTTTACATTCTAATTTTAAGCCACTAGCAAAATTGTAAGAGTGCAATTCCACGGAGATCATGTTACAATGTCAAGATGAAACAAATCAATACCAGGACAAGTCTTTACAAACCTAATTATAATATCAACATGAACTAAAATAAGGTCAATACACTAATATCACTAGTCAATGTACTAACCAAACTCAAAAGTACATTAAAACTACTACATTTGAAAAAAATATGTTAAATACATGGACATTTTTATTTGAGTTCCATTTATCCAAGCCTTTATAGCACTTATGGTTTTCTATTAGTGTTCCCAACTCTTTTGTTTACCACTTGAACATATATATTTCATAAATACGGAGTACATATGTTTGTTGTCTGGGCTTTGGGAAAAAAAACTTCACCACTGAGGCTACGTCTTCACTACCCGTCTCAATCGGTGGGTAGAAATCGATCTCTCGGGGATCGAATTATCACGTCTCATCGGGACGCGACAGTCGATCCCCAAATCGACGCTTCTACTCCACCAGCGCAGGTAGGAGTAAGCGCCGTCGATGGGGGAGCCGCGGCGGTCGATTTGCTGCCGTCCTCACAGCAGGGTAAGTCGGCTCGAATACGTCAAATTCAGCTAGGCTATTCGCGTAGCTAAATTTGCGTATCTTAAATCGATCCCCCCCCCCAGTGAAGACGTAGCTTGAGAGTAGATGAGTAGCCAATGGGGCCTAAATCCTTCTATTTTGTACAGAAGTTAGCCCTTTATTTTAAAAGAATTTAAGTTCTTGGTTGTAGAGGTAACCTTCTAAATGTGCACTGAAGGGACAGGATTTTCTTGAGCCCACAGACTAACAGTTCCTTACTGTTCATGCAGCTCCTTTACATTGAAAGTAACAGGAGACTTTCATTCAGAACTTCTTGGGCAGCAGTGAAATGGACAACATTTATGTCAATTTCACTTTGCTAGGGAAAGCTGCAAGCAGCACTGGAGTTTCTCACACAGGTGAGGAAGACCAACAAAACAGCAACTGAGTGTGTGTGCATGCAGGACCTAAGGGTGGGCAACCAAGTTCGTCACCTTGGGCGCGCCCTTACGGGGAGTGCTGGACCACTGTGCTGCTTGGCTTTTTGGGGAGAGGAGGGCAGCTGGTTTTGATCAGTTAATTGGCCGGCTCCCTCTCCTCAATTGTGTGGATATTTTTTTTGCTCAGCAACTCATGCATGTGGATGCCTAAAATGTTTTCCATCCTGGCCAACAAAACAGCTAGGGCTGCTTCTGTGTGTGTGTCAGAGAGACCAGTTTTACTCTAGCAGCAACCAAGGTCCTGGGGAAGGGAGAGTAGGAGAAATCTTTCCTCTTTTCCCCTTAACAGTCAGGATACTCTGACAGGGGAGTGGGAGAAAGAAAGCTCCTTTTTCATTCCAGTGGACAGGTGCCTGGGCTACTAATTTATCCAACATCTACTGGCTAAAGTTTGATACAAAAGATGACATCCAACACTAATGCCATTCTGGAGCCACTAAAATCATAGGCACTGATGCTGTGCGTACTCTGGGGCTGGAGCACCCATGGGGAAAAACAAACAGTGGGTGCTCAGCAGCCCCCCGATCAGCTCCTCCCCCTTCCCCAGCGCCCATATATCAGTGCCTCCTTTTCCCTCCCCAGTGTCTGCCGCGATCAGCTGTTCCACAACGTGCAGGAGGCGCTGGGGAGGAGGGGGAGGAGTGAGTGAGGGGTCGGAGCAGGGACAGGAACAGGCAGGGTGGGGGCAGGTCAGGATAAGGCAGGGCCAGGGTGGGGCCTTGGGGGAAGGGAAGGAGTGAAGGCAGGACCTGCGGTAGAGCAGGGGTCGAGCACCCCGCGGCACATTAAAAAGTTGGCGCCTCTGGCCAAAATTACTGACTCCTGTTCTGTCCCCCACCAAAAGCAAACAAAAATAACTCTGACTGTCCATGATGATCACAACCATTCTGCATTAATATAAATGACCACCACAATTTCAGGTTTTACAAATAATAAGCTTATCATGTGAACTTCAAATACTAGCATTGCCATACCAGATAAGTCAAGTGGTCATTCTACTCCAGTATCCTGTCTCTGATAGTGGTCAGTACACTTATTCAGATTCTTAATTTTTACATTTTTATTAAGTTAGACAATGGTGAATGATGCATTTCTCACTTGTGATTTGTGTCAAGCTCTTTTGGGATGAAAAGTTGAATTCAATTAAAAATGCACAAAACCAACATTTTTAAAAATTAGTTAAATAAAACTACTGTAAATATGCTGGATACATAAGAAAAAAGGTTTATTAAAACATGCTTTGCATTTAAATCTAACTGATTGATTAAGCAAAGGAAGTATTATCTGTAGGTTAGTGAACTGAATTGATTGTTTCCAGCCACCATTGTCCTTCAAAACAGGCCAAAACTATAACAGGGTTCAAAAAAGAACTAGATAAGTTCATGGAGGATAGGTCCATCAATGGCTATTAGCCAACATGGTCAGGGATGCACCACCATGCTCTGAATGTCCTTAGGGGAGGGTCTCAGGCCTTGTGCTCCAATCCAAGCCCAAACGTCTATGCTGAAATTTTATAGCTCCGCAGCCCAAGCCCTGCAAGCCCAAGTCAACTGACCCAGGCCAGCCACGGGTCTTTTATTAGTGAAGACATCCCACAAGATGTCCCTGGGTAATACATTTCATAAGCTGGTTGTGCATTGTGTGAAAAAGCATTTGCTTTTATAGTTTTGAATTTGCCCTTTCAGTTTCATTGAATCCTCCATTGTTCTTTTATAATAAGAATAATTTTGTGTTGTCTGTAAACTTTGCCATCTCACTGCTTACCACCTTTCACAAATCATTAATAAATATATGGGATAAGACCAATCCTGGTACAGAATCTTGTAAGCACCCCACCGTTTACCTTTAGCATGATGAAAACTGACTTTTTATTCCTATTCTTTGTTTTCTGTCTGTTGCCAGTTTCTGATCCATGATAGCATTTTACCTCTGCCTCACGACTACTTCATTTCTTTAGTAGCTTCTCATGAGGGACTTTGTCAAAGGCCTTTTTAAAAAGTCCAAACACATATCAACTGGCTCTTTTTTAACCACTATTTTATTGATCTGTTCAAGGAATTTTAACAGATTGCTAAGGGACAATTTTCTTTTGCAGAAGCCATGCTTGTTAATTGCTATCATATCATGATATCCTAGGTATCATTCTATTTTTAATTATTGTTTCAGCCAATTTACCAGGTACAAATGTAAGGCTTACTGGGCTGTAATTTCCCAGAGCTCCCCATGTAGTATCCTGTATAGTAGCAGATTTTCATGACAGACTGTCTGTTTTTTGCTAGAAGCTCAACTACTTCATTTTCAGGGCCTGTCCCTGTCAGTTTAAAAACAAACAAACAGAATGTTATCTCATGGTTTTTGTCATCCCTCGGAGAATTGTCACCTGAATAGCCACTGGCCAGCTGAGCTGGTAAGACAGACAACAGGATGGGTCAGTACATATGCACCTCAAGGAGCACTCCAGCTCTGACATAAGTCCCCAGGAAGCCTCACAACAAGCAATTTTTCATGATAATCCTCTTCCACACAAAGGTACTGTCTACATGAGGAAGGCTTTGCTGGTATCAGTATCTGCACTGGACAGGGTTTGCTGGAATAGCCCTACTGGCAAACCCTCCTAGTGGAGACATAGCTTATACCGGCAAAAAGTTCTTTCACTGGTATAGCTTATATCAGTTCCCAAATGAAATAAGCTACACCAGCTAACAGACTTTGCCAGTACAACTCCATCTATACTAGGGCTTATGCTGGCATAGGTCTGTCAGGTAGGGAGGGGTGAGACTTTTTTTTTTTTTCACATTCTTAACCAACATGCCAGCAAAACATTTAAGTGTAGACCTAGCTGAATGGACATAAGCTGTAATGGCGTAAACTGGTAAAACTGCAATTATACTAGGACTTTTGCAGTCACAGCAATGTCAGTAAAAAACAAACATATCCTTAACCAACACAGCTATACTGGTAAAAGTTTCTAATGTCGACAAAGCCAAAGTCAGATCCATGCAAAGTGCAAGACTCTGGACACTGCAAATAGTGAGCCTACGAGCAGTGCAGTCGCACTAACACATGCAGGCAGCCACTGATGAAAAAAGTGTGGGCTGGTGTTAGAACATAAGCACAGCCAGACTGGGTCAGCCCAAAGGTCCATCTAGCCCATTATCCTGTCTTCCAACAGTGGCCAATGCCAGGTCTTCCTGCTTCTCCTCACAGTCTCTGGGCCAAAGGTGAGCACAGAGAGTGTAGTATGATGGTGGCAAAAGAACAAAGGGAATAAGAGGGACTGATTAGAGCAGGTCAAAAATCTTTCATTCCATATTTTTTTTTAATTAAAAATGGCTTTTTCATCAACCTGGAAATTTGTTTTCAATAATTAATTATTGTTTTCAAAAATTAACAAGCTATTCGGGGTTCTTAATTAAAACCTGAAAACTTTTGAAGAAAAATCTTCTAAAGTAAAAGTAAAATTTTCATCTTTTTTTCATAGGAACAAAACGTATTTCCCAGCCAGCTCTAGCATGACTAGTGAATGTGATAGAAAAACAGTGTAGAGGGAGAAGAAGGAGACACAAGGGTGAACTAGGGTATTCCACCTCCATCTTTGGGTGCCTAACTTTAGGCACACAAGTTTGAAATATCTGGCTTACGTGACTTAACAATGGCCACAGATAGAGTCAGTGCCTGAGCTGGGATTAGTCCCTTGCTCTCAGGCCTTTGATTAGTCAACTAGACCACATCGGCTTTCATACTACCGAGTTGCCCTTCCTTGTGGTCACAGGTCATGCAGGGTGCTCAGCAAAGGCACTGAGACAGGCCCAGGCAGCTAGCTATTAGGGAGCTTGCGGTGGCTCTAGTGCCTTCACCAATAGTTTACGTGACACTGATTACAACCACAAACTCGGTATGCAGTCTTCACCACCACTCTAACCCCTCCTCCCCCCACAAAAATACACCAACCCACAAAAATACACCAAAGACCTGGAGTTATGCTTTTTTCTGGACACCAAATCCTAAACCGGGATGACTGTTAATAACCCACAATGCTTAGGAAACAATCAGCTCCACGCTTTAACCACTAGCGATTGGTTCATATCCTTTTACATTTTCAAGGCTATCTTTGCATGGAAGAAGACTTACTCTTTTCTTCAAATCAAGAGATTCAAGCAGAGACTAGGAATTTTACCAAACAGACTGATGGCCTGGAATGGTATTGCCTCGCGTACAGGCTCATAAGAAAATTAACATTCCACCACTCACCAGCTACCAGGTTTGTAATTACCTATGTCTTTGTGTGTGCCTTCCAATTCTCAGTGTGGTTTTATTTCCCTAGATTACTGCCACCCACTGCTAGCCTGTAATTGACCGCCCCTATGAGTCCACTCTCAAAGCCTATGGAACTCCTTCCAGTTTTGCTGAAGTGAACAGCTTGTTTTGAACCCTGAAAGCACCACCACCTTTTGAAGCACAAGTTGAAGAGACATGCTCAAGAAAAGTGACAATGTATAAAACAAGAAGAGCGACTGGATAGTGAATTGCTCATGCATACAGGCCTATGCTGTCAGCATTGCACTCTATAGACTTATGCTGCCATCTAAATATTTCATAGCAACCACTCTTAAAATGTATGGCTGCAGCTGATGCCCAGGTAATATCCCTCTGGTATCTCCAGACAATACCATATGATGGAAAAACAAGCTATAGACAGTAAGGAAGGCACATTATCACAGATATGGACCAGTTGTCAAATAGTGAACTATAGGTCATTTATAGCACGCTGAGTAAATGCTCCGGTCAGCCAACTCTGCTTTGCCCTGCTCCTTTTAAACCACGTGTCACCAAGAGGCATGGAGCACCACACTTTTAAGAAAAAAACACCCAACCTGTTGCAGCAGTTGAAAAACCAGATGGGACTGTCACTTACTCAAGTCACTGAGCCCTGGATTCATTGCATCAACCAATGGTGTCAATATAGTCTGAGACGTAAAGCATGACGACTGTACATGCACATTCCTTCCTTGCTACTGGCTGACCAATGACTTCCCATTCTGATTAAAATGGAAACAAATGATTTCCAACATAATATGATCCAGGCTTCAGTGGCCAAACATATATTATACTTCAGCCTTATATGGATACTAATCTCAAATTGTGGTGGTTCTGGTATCATCTTTTTTTTCCAGAGCTTCCATACCATGTGCAGCAACGTTTTCAGGCAGAACACCAGCCAGAGTGACAGCAAGAGGACTACTAAAAGTAGCAATAGAACATCATGTCCCTGCCACCCCAGACTCCTACAGAGCACGTAGAATACTTTACTTTCTCTTATCAATCTATAGAGGTTCAGGACTCGCAATCCAAATTCAATCAGCTTCTAGATCAGTGAAAAATTATTATTGCTAAATATTTTTTCTTTAAAACAGTCAACACATAAGGGAAGACATTTTGATATATCCAAAAATAAAAAGTTAACTGTGGTGCTAACCTCACCATTCCCATCACCCGCACCCCCCAGCCAAATATCCAAAATGTTATTCTCTGAGTTGCTCACCACTCAGTGTATATTTTGAACACCCAGGATGTTCCAATGTTACTGACAGTTCTGAGCATGCCATTGATAGTTATAGCAGAATGATATTTGGCAAACCCAATGCTTTTAAAGAAAAATAACTGCCTTCCAATTGCCACTGAAGATATTCAAGCCAACTAAGACGCCAATAAAGAAGACCCCCTTGTTCACAGTGATTTGACCTGTAGTTTCCTTTTTTCACGCACATCTATACTTGATGCCCCACCTTTTTGATGGGCTTATTGACAAACTTAACCCCCCCACACAGCTGTATATTTGATGAACTATCTGCTGTGCTCTGTCAATCCTTGAGTGACTGGGATTGATAGAAAGACCACAACTCACAAATATATTTTCCTCCTCAATATTTTCTTCTTATATTTTGTCCTTTTTATACATCTTGGTTGTTTGTTTTTGACTCCTTCATGCTTTAGTTGTAGTGCTGAATTTTGATGAGACAGTTAGTGCAACCATTTTTGTTTTTAAGAGTACATGTGTCCAGTAGTAAGATCACTTGTGATTATTTTTGTTACTTTTGACATACCTGGGCTTATCAAATATCTTCATAGAAGCCTCACTTACACTAATTGACAACAATCTCTCTTCATTAAACCTGCAAGTTATGAAAGGTCAAACCAGATTCTATTTGAAAGGTCAACACCACTTCTATTATAACAACAGCACCCCGCATGTTCTTCAGTCACTGTGCCTCAAATAAACTTGCAAAACATAACAATTTGTCTTTTCAGTACGGACATCAGTATTTTTGCACAATTGGAAGAACAAAACTTTTGTAGTTTTTGCAACTTTCACTGTTTCCTGCCATAAGATTTACATATAGGAATCACACTTACTACAAATATTATAGATTGCTAATATTAATCCAACATAAATATTATTTGCATATGTACAGACACAAGCCATCTGTTTAAATCTGCAAGTATGACTAATAAATATAGGCAAGCTTAACTGATGTCACAACAAAAAAATCTAAATTTTTACCTTAAAGATACTATAACATGAAACAAACGATTTTCTTGAACTATACCAGTCTATAATCAAATTCCCCAATTAGTGAACCAATATCAGCCATACTGATAAGAGATTCCTATAAATAGCGGTCACATGCAATTGCTTTTGGAGAAAAAAAGTAACAAAATATTGGCTAATCTCATTTCATTCTCATAAACCAAGAACTATTTAAAAGTGTTTCACTTGGAGTAGTCAAAAATCTACAGAGAATGAAGTTTACTACAATTTTAAAAGGGTGATTCAGAGGATCAAGGCAGTCTGTATACATTTGGCATAGATTTTCTTTTTTAAAAAGAGAAAGTGAATCATTATACTGGAAGCTGCAGTTTTTCCAGTCAAATTTTCAGCCATGATATAAATTGGAGAACATGATTTTGCATGCCTACTGTCCAGAATTTTGACAGTGAAATTTAACATAGCCCAATGATTCTCATTTTATCATTGACAGGTGTCAAAATAAAAAGATGCATTTAAGTCTAAAACATAATCCTTATATTAGTCACCCACTTTTGAGACTGAGAAATATCACAGTTTAACAATTTACCCAATATTATGTACTCTACAAGGATTACCTGTATTTGTATCAGAACAAGACAAGCGTGCTCTCTTCAGAATTACAATAAATAACTGCAGCTTAGCTTTAAATGAAATGAGGTACTTTGGATCTAACCTGAGTTTAAATGGTGTCTGTCTTTTCCTAGTGGCAAATTTAAATTCAGCACCTGGATTCATAATTCCACAGATCTCACAAGCATAATCCAAGGCAACCACTTTACATGATTTATGGCTGTTCTCTAGATTCAGATGACAAATCTCTATGGAGCAGGTGCAATGGGGTGTGGTTCCCCCCCCCCCACGAAATAATTTCCTAGTATGTAAATTAATTAGCAAGTGTTCATTCCTATGGTGTAACCAGGGAACTATGAATGTACTAGCTGTGTTTATTATTTCATATATTTTCAAGTGACCTGGAAGTCCGGAGGTTTAAGTCACAATGTTTTTGACAGCATCAGTAGCCGTAAAAGTAGGAATGAATGATGCAGAGTTATGCAGGGAGATTCTTAACTATTGAAAGGATTAAGGACATCAGGCTACTTGCGTGTCTGTTTACTACTCTTCCTGGGCTACCAAGGGATCTCTAGCAATAAAAGCAGCAGTTACTCATGCACAACCATAAACTGCCCCCCAAATCCAGCCCTGTTTCCTGCCTGCTGCTGGAAACAGGAGCCAGGGATTAAGCCAGTCCCTGGCTTCTACGGCAAGTCCTTACTCTCATTACCTCCTCCGGAGCCATAGAGAGCGACGCTTCCTCGGCGTCAGGGTATGCCAGGCTGGGAGCTGGAGCAGATGCTGGAGGGAGCGGGGGGCAGGCGCGCAGTCGCTTCACCCCACAGTGCTGCGGCTGGAGCCGGTGGCCCCGTCCGCTCCAGATAAATGCAGGAACAGCAGCAGCCCCATCATGATTAATTAATCAGCGCGGGTGACCAGAGCAGGAGACGCGGCGCGAGGGGAGGGCAGGCGGCTCGCACGGTCACTCCGGAGTTGCTGGAGGGACGCATGGCTCCTCGGCCGGCCGGGCACATTGCGGAGGGGGGCCGCTCGGCGGGGAGCGCGGCCCTGGCTCCCAGAGAGGGGAGGAGTCTGGGTAGGTGACTAGACACCCGCTGTCGGAGCGAGCCCGGCTCCTCCTTACCCTGCCTTGGGAGGTACCGCTCCTGCTCCGGGGCCACCGCCGGACTGGGCTCTGGGCGCTGCCCCGCCCGCACGCCGCTCTCGGGGAGCAGGCTGCCGTGACTGCCGAGGCGCTGGGAGTGAGGGGGCGGGGGTAGCGCTCAGCTCCCGGGCAGGGAGGCGGTAGCGCCGGGGCATCCAGCGCTGTACCTAAACCCCTGCTCCAGCAAAGCCGGGCTAGTCCGCGGGGCAAGTTCAGGCTCGCCCATGGAGAGGGACTCCAGCGGGCAGGGCGCTGCAGAGGGGCCGGGCGGCTGAGCGAGTTCCAGCAGCTTGCTCGTTTGAATGGTGAGGTTTGGGGATGTTGGACCAAACCCCCATTGACTTCAATGGCACCACCCCTGGCTAGTCCTTTGGCCCACATGATGCCTTGCTTGCTGCCAAATAAAGAGACAGGCCCCTTGTCCCAAGAAGTTTAAAAACGAGGGTCCGAATCCCGCAGCGACATTAATGGGGCTCCAGGTGGGAACAGGGCTCTCCCCAGGATTTGCAGAATCAGAACCTAAGGACCAATTGCCCCTTGGTTACACCAAGTGGATGGGGAGCAATAGGGTTACATTGGTAATTGACGAGCATATAGCCCACATCATGCCAAATGAGGGCAAAGTCTGAGGAAAGAGAACAAAAGACAAGAGGAAAAGGGAAAACTGCTCTTAGAGGAATTTAATTTACATGGGGCAGTGTTGTTTTATGTTTTCTTTCTTTCCTTTTTTTGTTGTCGATTTTTAGGTGTTGGCTATATTCAAAGGAATAAGCACTAGCAATTCCACAGTTGAGCTTGGATTGTGGTTTGTGCTTAAAGCAGCCCGTTTCATACTTGACTGAATGAATTTAGTCTACAAGTTTGGCACAGTAATACTTCATTACTTGTCCCTTCAGAGGACAATTGCATGTTCTTTGTTTTATATTAATTTTTGCAGAAGAAACATTTTCAAATTCTTCCTTTCTGAAATGTTACCATTTTCCTCACGTTTGGGAGTGCTGTAATTCTAACCACCAATCTTCCAATAACTGCATACATGCTGTGATAACTCAGGCAAAAGCCAGTTATGAAATTTTAAGCACACACAGTTATTCTATTAGTTGTCACAACCTAATTCAGTTTGACCAAGGTGATTCAAATGGATGACTACTTCTGTTTCTGCCTTCAGAAACTGCCAGCCTGGCTCCCTAACATTTAATGAAATGTGAATAATTTGTTTGAAATTTTAGGTTTTCTTTTTCATATAAATTTAATTTTCCATGTAACTTTCTGACCAGTTCTAACCCTGACTTATCAGTAGTGCTCTACACATATTCCTAGGCTTCAGGGAAGAGTTGGTGGGAAATTTTTTTGAGAGAAATTTCACATCTAAAAATGCAGTTTCATCAAAATTGAAATATTTCATGGGAATGTGTCGATTTCAACACATTCTTTTTGATTCATTTATTGCATTCTTTTTGATTCATTTCCTTTTGACTTTTGTTATATCAATTTTAATTGTTAACATTTATATAAATGTTATGTATAATATATATTTAATTTTTAATAAGTTTAAAGTGTTTTGACACTATTGGGACCATTGGCCCAAGGTTTTATTACTTTCCTTAGAAATTTTCTTCACAGTAGTATAATAAAGTGAGCTTATTCAGATAAATATGGATTTAAATTTGCATAAAACTCACAGAAACTTCATCGTATTAAACCTCAGGGCTTGACATCTGCAGCATCTGGTATTCATGCAGTGCTAACCTTTGAAAGACTCCAGAGAAGTGCATCTTCTCGAATATTTATTTGGTAATTGGGTATTGTAATCCATGACCTCTTAATTATCATGAAATGACTTTTCTCACTGAAGTCATAAGACAGTTAGAAATTCTTATTAATATTAAAGTGACAGACAAGTTAGTTGGAGTATGTCAGTGTTATTCTATGAATACTGGAATTTCTTTTCATAAAATGGGGTGATCATTTCACTCTTCAGTGGCTAATGAGGATATTCCTATTGAAAACAGATAATTTCTAAAACTGCCACACATATTACTTATTCTATTTCCCATTTTAAATCTACTCACTCTTGTATCCACTGTACTGAGTTGGTCCTTCTGAGAGACTGAATTGAAGAAAAAGAAGGGAGAAGAGAAAATAGGAGGGGTGAACAATTTGAGTGGGTATGGACTAATGAAAGATTATATAAAAAAAAGGAGACATTTCTCCAGAGCCTTGGGTCTCACCGAGCTGTGCAGGACCAGGGCAGAGGGTGAATAAAGGATTAAAGCCACCATTGCACTCCCTTGCTCATGCAGGCAGCCACAGGCCAGTCTTAGGGCAGGTCTTCACTACGGGGGGGGGAGGGAGGTTGATTTAAGATATGCAAATTCAGCTACGTGAATAGCGTAGCTGAATTCGACGTATCTGAGCCGACTTACCCCGCTGTGAGGACGGCGGCAAAATCGACCTCCGCGGCTCCCCATCGCTGGCACTTAGTCCTACCTCCGCTGGTGGAGTAAGCGCGTCGATTCGAGGATCGATTGTCGCGTCCCGACGAGACGCGATAATTCAATCCCCGAGAGATCAATTTCTACCCGCCGATTCAGGCAGGTAGTGTAGACCTAGCCTTAGCCCCTGGCATAAATTAGAGTAGCCATAAGTCTGTTATAAATTACACCGACTCTTAACAGCTTCTCGAGGCTATTACAATAGCTAAGGATCTTTGGTGTGCAATGTGCTACAGCCCGTGTGCCTTCTAACCAGCACCGGTACTGGACATGGAAGATGATAGCCTAGAGGATTTCCCTGTGCCACTCTGCAGCACAAAATGGACTTATTGGAGATTGAATAGCTAGCTCAGAGTCTTTAACTGAACTATGGTTTGTAACAATATTTATGGTGGCAGTGATAATATTCAGTTATATGGATATACACAGTCTCACTTCCTGCATTCCAAACATCTCAAGTTATTTTGCAAAAGTGAACCTTAGAATAATTTTATATATCCAGCTATCTGATGATCCTAGTGCAATAAATGAATATTCTCAGTGTGTAAATAGCAAGACATACACCTGTTAAATCATTGCAGAGTGTGCCAGGGCAACAGTGCTTGTTCTCTCTCTCTCTCTCCCCTCCCCCCCCTTGTACCCTCATTTCTCTCCCTGCTCTCCTCTTCTTCACTTTTACCAGACAGATCTAAATACAACTAATTAGCTAACTTATATAATGACAAAGTCTGCTTCTACCAGGAAATGTAATAGTTTGGCAATACATTTACTGGGGGATCACAAGGTAGGCAATGTTGGCTAATTAACAGTGCCAGAGTTCTTTAGTAAATTTATTGCAGCACAACTGGTGGCTTTACTGTTAATTGGTCATACTTCTTTGCAGCTGGAAAAACCTGAAATCGCCAAAATGTAATATAAAGCACACTCATGAATTAAAACGTTTGCCTTGCTAAAAAGGAAACCCTTCTAAACTTTCTATCTCTTACAATGTACGTATCATTTACACAACATGATGGCTGCTTTAATAATATTACATGTTTATAGTTCATCTATAAGGATCCCAAAGCATTTAGTATATTAACATATTTATATAACTAAATAGATAAATAACTGGAGCAGAGATTGTCTTTTATTATATGTCTGTTGAATACTTTGCACAAATGGGGTCCCAACCCTGTTGGGGCCTCTAAGCACTACTATAATACAAATAATAATTACATATATACACACATCTTTATAGAGTAATTTTGTTCAGTACTGAAAAGCAGCCACCATTGAGATGGATGGTGGCAGTTGTTTAACAGCTCACAGAAAAAACTACACAATAATTTAGAATAGTGAATAAAGAAGACTTATATGCAATGGTTTAATATGATGCAGAAAGAAAGAAGAGGGGCAACTACTGAATCTCCAGCACCATTTCAAGCAGTATCCTGGGTTTTCCTTGGAGATCTAGCCAATTACTAACCAATGCCAACCTGCTTAGTTTGTGAGATCTGACAAGATCACAGCCTGAGGTTGTATGGCTGCTTGGATTTAACTTTTATCTAGAAAATGTAATTAAGAATGTTTTTTTTCTGCTCCTGATTACTAAAAAAAAAAACCCACATACACAAAACAAAGAATAAAAGTGAACCACAACAGCCAGCAAAGTTAAATGCTACAGAAACATCAGTGCAGGCATTAGCACTTCAAAAGAAAAAAAGCTATTTTAAAATTTAACTGCTTGGCAGATACAGCAGACAGAGCAAGAATGAAAGGGAGGTAAGGATTCATAGATTCTAGGACTGGAAGGGACCTCGAAAGGTCATCAAGTCCAGTCCCCTGCCCTCATGGCAGGACCAAATACTGTCTAGACCATCCCTGATAGACATTTATCTAACCTCCTCTTAAATATCTCCGGAGATGGAGATTCCACAACCTCCCTAGGCAATTTAAATTAAAGGAAGGGAGAGTAGGAAGAGGAGAAAAGTAACTGGGAGGAGGGACAGGAAAATAGATGAACCTTACATTATTCAAAATAAAAAAAGCCAATCTATGTGCTCTGAGGGTGAAATCCTGACTCCATTGACTTCAATGGCAAAACTCCTATTGACTTTAGTGATGCAAGATTTTCCACACTTTATGGATAACAATGTGTCAACACAACCCCTCAGCATATTTATTTCTTTTTTTAGCTCACAGTTGCCTATCAATTATAATACCAGAATTGTAGAAAGATTCTTAAGATGAGGAAGAAATTGACTCTTACATCTGTTTTCACTACTCAGGAAAATGACCGAGAGCTGAGCAAATTTTTTCAGACAAATAGATTATTCACTGAAAAATACAGTTTCAGGCCAATCAAAACAATTTGTAAATTTAGACAAAAGTAAGTTTGGGGCTAGATTCACAAGAAGGCTTAGCAGCCATTCACAAACAAACAGTCATGGTGTGGCTACCCCATATAACATTTAGCCTGAAGGTTATGTTACTCACCTGGGCTATGGGACACCCAAACTCAAATCCCTACCCCAAGGATTATTTTATTAGTGATACAAAGTGAAATAGCTTCAACAGAAGAGATGGAGAGTAACCCACTCCAGACTACTCTATAGCCTGGTGGTTAGAGCACTCATTAAGGAGGGGCGCAGACTCTGGGTTCAAGTCTCTGTTCCAGACTGGGGATTCAGATCTAGGTATCTCACATCCCTTCCGAGTGCCCTAACCACTGGGTAAAGTTTATCGGGGGCAGAGGGCACCCACACCTCCTCTGTTTTGTAAATCTACCCTATCATGTTCTTGCTTTTATTTAAAGGGGAAGGGGGAGATTAAAAATGCTCAGAAACAAAATGAAACATTAGCTTTGGGTCAGATAAAATGCTTCATTTGACCCAGAATGAAATTAATCAACTTTTTGGGTTATCGAAAATGCTGAAAAGTTTTGGCTTTGGTTTTCACTGAACTGAAGGGTTATATTGGTTAATTCATACAAGGACTTAGTCTAAGTTGCTGTTCACAACTATCGTGCCATACAAACATTAAATAACCATTAATAATATATTAAACTCATACATTTTCAAGAAATCACAGAGTTCTAGCCCCTTGATTAATGCATTGACATTATCAGGCATCCCAGCACAATGATTGCAACACATAGGGAATTAAGACAGAATGCTCAGTGAATGAGTTTGTCATGCAAGATATATGGCAGACAGTTTGCCAATCTATACTGGTGCATAACTGATTATTCTTCAAGGTGAAAAATATATTGGGTCTGATTGGCGTGATAACACTGACCAATTAACTTTATGTTTGAATAAACTTACCTGGCTCATTAAGTCCTTGTCCATGGTAAACATTGTTTAAGAAAATCTACTGTTGATACCAGTTGTACAGTTCAGCTGGTAGTAGTAATGACAGAAACCCTTGTGCAGATCAATCAGGAGTATTTCAACCAGCATGACATCTATTGGAAGACCTTCTTCTGAGCAGGATTAGATGATATGGTTAAAAGGCCAGTCACCTGTCTATGCTGGCATTACTGTTGTTGCTACTCCTGGGTTTGCACAGGTGGAAGTACAATGGTGGGAAGTTTCAGACACGTCTTAAGGACCAGACTATGCCTTGATGGTGCTGGCCCCACTTGGGGGCATTGCAGAACCTCATTCCCCAGGGCAGTTGTGACAGGAATTCTGTTCCAGGAAAAAAAACAGTCTCCCCTGGATTTCCAAAGATCACCATGGAAGATGAACACACGCTATCATCCATTAGGTCCCTATACCAGAGCTACTCTGATCAACAGATTCCATCTCCTCCATTCCCCGTTGGGGTGGCTAGAGACCCAGGGTGTGCTGAAAAAGGAGCAGTCCCTAAACTGAGTGGAGCACAGAGTCTGCAACTGTGCCTGGCTCTTGTGCCAGGGCTGTAAGGAGAGTAAGGCTCTTTGCAAGTTTACCACACAAGGGCCAATCACAAACTAGGCCTAAATGTAAATATATCCCTTGGCACTGGGCAAACAATTTTCTCTCCTTTCTTTTATGAAGGAGAAATAGGGACCAGAATTTGGTACACAAGAATTACTTAAAAAAATATTTCCTCCAGTTTTTGAAAGTTGCAGTTAATCTCAGCTTTATTCATCTAGGTGCTGAGAAAATCTGAGACAGGGATTTTATTTATCCAGACATTGGGGAATGATCATTATCCTCTTTATCAAGTAAAATATTCATTATGGTTTAACAGATGACAGTGATAGATACAGAAGAGAAAAATGCAGAGAACAGGCAAAACCCCACTATTTTCCAAGGAGAATGTGAAGTCATATCAATCAGCATAATGAAACAGAGGTTAACTGATAAATGATTACATTTACAATGAAAGAATCACATTAATGTATAAGTTAAAGGTATGTAAAGTTTTTATGTTCCTCCACCTATTTATCCCTGCATGTACGTAATGTTTCAGGCCATAAAAGCAGTTCAGTTTCCCCCTTTATCTGCATGGTTGCGTTAACAGTTATTTAATTAAAATTTTTTAAATGGTTTTGAGTCACAGGCTTAAAACTTGAACTTTTCTTATGAAAGAAAGGGTTTGGAAGCAGGATCAGACTCAAAAAGAAAAATATTTCAAATGAAATGCTTGGGGTTAAAAAGAAAGAAATATGTCTAAAATACAAATGAATTAATTTAATATATAAAGCCAGTTTGGTTTCTATTACTGCTTGTGTAGACAGAGTAATTTTAATTTAATGAATGGGAGGAAATGTGAAGGGTTCTAAATACAATATTATGAAACAAATAACACCTCTTAATGGGTTGGTTAAATGTTATTGAACTCTGTGTTAAAATATCTGATGGACTTACCGTAGTTTTCTACTTGCACCTGGGAGACCGGGCCTGTCAAAGTTCTCTTTATAAACTGCAGTTTTCAGAGTTGTTAATTAGGCTGCATGTTCCCAGATCCTCAAAGTCCCAGATCACTGGGGAAATTCTATTCATTTGTTTAAATAACTATTGAGCACCTATCATGAAAAGGGCACCTAGCACCCAGTCCTGTATCTGTACAAATCATTCAAGGTTTGTCATTGACTCCAGTGGGAGCAGAACAAAGCCACTAGGTGCAGAACATAAATGTTTAATATTTGCATCATGATACTGATTAGAGACCTGAATCAAAGTTGGGTGCCATTGGGTTAGGCACTTTACAAACACTGTCAAAACACAGTATTTGCCCTGAAGAACTTATAGTCTAACTGGAAACATTATTCCAGACTGACTAAGGAAACATTATTAATCTCATGTTACAAATGGGGAACTAAGGAGCCAACAAAATTAGAGATGGAAAAGGGCAGTCTTTGGGTTATTCAGTTCATCCTCCTTCCTGTGCTGGATTGTACTTGACAGTATATAAATATTAAATAATTCAGGGTTGTTGTTGGTTTGGTTTTGTTTTTGGTAAACACATTAGTTGGGTCATTTTAACAAATTAGAATACTATGGAACATGGTTAGATACCCAGA
Organism: Trachemys scripta elegans; assembly: GCF_013100865.1. Classification (NCBI taxonomy): domain Eukaryota; kingdom Metazoa; phylum Chordata; order Testudines; family Emydidae; genus Trachemys; species Trachemys scripta. Next base: position 96,719,129 of record NC_048304.1, on the reverse strand, counting down.
ATCTATTTCTCATTGGACTCTAACTCATGGGTTAATCCCAGAAAATGATGCTTATGCTGTGAGAAAATGTTTATGGTCCTTTAAAAGAATGAGTTAACACACTCGTCACAGGAGAAATACTAAAACAAGAAAATGAAATTATATCTATACTCTTCTAATCATAATACTCTATTGTTATGGGTACCACTGTGAGATAATAAACTAGACTTCTACTGCACAATCTCATTTTTGGCTTAGGATCCATAACTCATGTCACAGTCAATTCTCTCACAGCAGTGGCTGCAACTATGGTTTAATTAGACACCTCCACCCCCAAAAAACCCCCAATAATTATCATCATATTCCTGTTGTTTCAGACTTCACATGGTGTTCCGAAAAGTGAAAACACAGGAAAAAAATAAACTTTCTGACACAGACATTTTATAGGCTAAGGCTATAGTGCGGATTAATACTTAAATAATGGAGCCTTTTGCATCAGGATTTTTGGTCGATAGCCTTACTAGTCTACTAAGTCTATGGTTAATGGATAATTGCCAACATTTTCAAAAACATGCCTCAGTTTTGACAACTGTGGACAACTTCGGCCTGATCTTCAGAGTTGCTAAGCAATAAGAGTTCCAGCTGAATCCAATGAGAACTTTGGGTGCTCAACTCTTCTGAAAAATGACCCTCAAGTTCTCTCAAACTAGACACCCAAAAATGGAGGCATCCCAAATCAGAGGCCACTTATAAACATTTTGTTCTATAGAACTATTTAAAAAAAAGTCTTTTTATGACCAATTTTTCACATAATATTCCCAGTCTAAACCATTGGTCTTTTGATACACTGTGGAATAAAAGCATCACATATTGGGAAACACTGAAAAATCACTTTCAGTCACTCCTTAGTTCAGTTTTGTTCCTTGTGAATAGCATGCAAAGGGACAATAGTGCAGGTACCTTCAAATCAGGTTGGCTTCCTAGAAGAAATGCCCATAGTCATTCAGATCAAACCTCTACAGAATGTATCATAAAAAATTTCAAAATTCATTTGGAGTTACTTTGTCAATGAAGATTCAAAATGGAGGCATGGGAACATCAATCAACTTCAAAATACACCTTATTAAAATTGCTATAACATCAACTTCCACTAAATCCATGGTTTCTCTAGAAGAACTTGAGGGCAAACAAATTAGAGCTATGGGCTTTCTATGTGGTATTGATTTTGTGCAGAACTGCCACTGAAGTCAATGGAAGTTTTGCCTGTGAATCAATTACAGCATAAGCCTTGTGTTCAAACAACATTAAGGATCAGACAAATCCACAAAAGTAAGTCAATTTGAAGTAAAGGCTTAATTCATATTGTTGTGCATAGATATTTTAGGGGTTTGAGAACATTAACTTATCCTGTATACCACAGGGAGCACAATCTTGTAGTCCTTCCACTTGCAAAAGTCTCATGGACCGGAGTGGGAATTTAGTAAACGCACAATAAGATTTGGCACAGACATTCTAAATGTATCACAAAGCCAAATAGTGCAATTTAAAAGACGAGTGAAAACTTAATTCAGACTTTAATAACAATTGCCATGTTTGTCAGGAGCCCACGGTCTTATTTTTCTGTGTGCTGCGAGACAGTCATCTGGGCACCTTCTGTAGAAGTAGAGATATTCGCCCCAATGTCCTGGCCAAATTTCAACTTGCATAATTAAATTGTTCATAACTAATCTATTCCTGTAGTTTCAAATGAATAAAATATTCATCACTTTCTGTCCTAAATGGCTATGAATGTTATTTTGTGCTATATCGCAGTGGCTATTTTCACCCCAGAGATGGATACATTCCAGCAGTGGAAGAAGTGATCCTTGTATATCCCATGGTTTGTGTATTTAAGTCTAGTAAAGGCCAGATTCTCATACCCTTTCATTTGTTGAATGTACCTTACTCTGAGAAGTCCTGTTCTCTGCAATGAGACTACTCAAGGATCAAGGCACTACTCAGTGTACGTATATAAGAATCTAGCCCTAAATTTATAAAATACTTCGCAAATTCTTCTAGATATAAGGTGCTATGCAAACATACTATACCATACTATACCATTCACATTCACTACTTTCATAATCTAAACAAACATCATAGTCTAAACAAATATTGAAAATAGATTTTTAAAAATAAAATATTCTGTTAAGATAGCATGAGGTAAAGCTATATGTTATCTTTTGACACGATATGCCCGCTATCATGCAAAACACATGCACTTTCCATTGACTTTTACACAATGCCTAGAAATATGACATTTTCTGCAAAACATTGGTTATTAGACTATTAATATAATGCATTGAATACAATAAGCAATTATGGTAATTGCATGGATAATCACCGAAAACAAGGAGTGCAGAAAATGCCATGGTTATTTGATTTAGGACTTCAAAACCTGCATAATTAGCAAGGGCTCTTGTCTATTTACAGAATCTGAAAGGAGCCTTTTATCATTGACACACTCAATGCATATTTTATACATTTTATACCAGTGTTCAAATTGTGTTTGAGCAGGTAGGGAAAACGAAGCATTTCCAAAAAACTATAGCCCAGATCGTTCCCTGGAGACACCTATGTCATGTGGGCTCTTTATGAACTGACTTTCTCTGGTCTGCTTAGGAGCAGGGTAGCCTTGGATACTGCAAAAAATGATCCATGGAGTTGTGGCCCACATGTTGTGGAGAAAGCTAAGATGTGGGCTGTCACTTCAATGGACATAGCATCCCACATTTTGTCACCACAGGAATACAGTCAGGAATTGCCTCAACAACTAATTCATCTTCAAGCTGTTTTTCACAGAGAAATCTTAATATGAGCCCCTTGGGCAAAAATTTAAAAGAGAGCACTTTTCTAAGGGAAATGTTTAGTCCCAAGGGGAAAACTTTGCATGCCAGCAAGTTTAAATAAGGTGAATTGACTCCTGCAATCCCCAGACTTCAGCACTTCAGAAAAAAATAAAAAGCATGAATAATACCCATGGAACAAGTTAGACAAACACCTGTCAGGGATGGCCTAACAGGATGTACTTCTTAAGGTCCCTTTCAGCCCTACATTTCTATGATTCTCCCCTCACTTCATGCTAACTCCTATTTCCCTAGAGCAAACTATGTCTGTAGGCCTTGGTCCACAATTCACTCCCAACTGATTCAATCCATGTGACTCCTCAATATCAGTTCTGGGACTCAGACACATTTGGTCCATGAAGTGTATCTAACAGAGGAAACAGTTATTTACCTGCACTGTAACTATTTTTCTTTGCAAAGGCGCTGACTTCCACTGTTCCCGGTAAGTGCTCGACCCCGCCCCCCACCCTTGGCCCTGCCCCTGCACTGCTCTCGCACTGCCCCCATTCCACCCTTCGCATTTTCTCTGCCTCCTCCCCTGAGCACGCCACGTCCCTGCTCCTCCCTCCTCCCTCCATCCTTCTCCCTCCTGGAAAGTCCTAAGCGTTTGGCGGCGGGAAGTGCTGGGAGGTAGATGGAGGAGCGGGGACGTGGCATGCTGGGGTGGGGGGCGGGGGAGGAGTGGAGTTTGGCTGCCAGTGGGTGCAAAGCACCCATTAATTTTTCCCCGTGGATGCTCCAGCCCCGAAGCACCCATGGAGTTGGCGCCTATGGTTCTTTGAGATGTAGGTGCAAGTGTGTATTGCATTCAGGCGTGCGCAGACTCAGCACATCAAAGATGGAGAACTTCGCAGAGCAGTACTCATCAGGATGGTACATGCACCTTATGCCTCCACTCATGGCCCCCTCCCAAGACTGTTTAGGAACAGCACCATCCTGAGCCCCCTCAATTCCTTTACACTGTAATCCATGTCTGAAGACTCTAACACCGAGGGGACAGGTGGTGGTTTGTGGAATACATGTCTGCATCCACATCTCAAACAACAACAGTTACAGTACAGGTTAGTAACCATTTCATCTTCTTTCAGTGGTTAGTAACCTCTTTACAGGTTAGTAACCATTTCATCTTCTTTGAGTGGTTGCAGATGAGTATCCACTCGCTTAATTCACAAGCAGTAGCGGAAAAAGGTGGGGTTCAGAGTCTATTTAAATAGTGACTGCAGAACTGCTCTTCCAAAGCTTGCATCCGGACCTAGAAGCAGTTATGATAGCATAATGCTTGGTCGAGAAATGCATATGTCCAATAGGGGAACATCCCTAAGAAACACAATTGAAGATCTTAGGCCCTTATCAAATGAGCCAATAGCCTTTGTGGAAGTGTGGCCTTTGCTACAACATATGCTGTCATAGTGCAGAAAGTAATCCATCTAGAAGCTGTCTATGCTGAAATCCTTTGACCGCTCATCTGCTCCACATAAGGGCGATAAATGAAACAGTTTAGTCCTGTCCAGATAGAATATCCAGGATCATCTTACATTCAGTGTATGCAGGTGCTGTTCATCTGAATCAGAGTGTGAAAGACAAACATAAGCGGCGAATTGTCTGAAACTACTCATGTGGGAGAAAGGCCCTTGAACTTTAGAGTCTAGCAGTGCCCCCAATGAACTTGATTTTTTGTGTTGGAATTAATGTGGACTTTCCTTTGGGTACGTCTTCACTTACCGGAGGGTCCGGCGGCAGGCAATCGATGTTCTGGGATCGATCCCGGAAGTGCTCGCCATCGACGCCGGTACTCCAGCTCGGCGAGAGGAGTACGCGGCATCGACGTGGGAGCCTCCGTGCCATGTCTGGACCCGCGGTAAGTTCGGACTAAGGTACTTCGAATTCAGCTATGTTATTAACGTAGCTGAATTTGCGTACCTTAGCCCGAAGTGGGGACTTAGTGGGGACCAGGCCTTTGTTTAAAATCAGCCCCACATGATTGAAGAGACGTAGAGTGAACTGGATGTGGTAGAGGACTTGGTCTTTGGACTTTCTCCTCCCTAGTCAATCATCCAGGTAAGGGAAGATATGAATCCCCATTCTCCTGAGATGTATGACCATAGTGGCAGTCTATTAGTAAATTCCCATGGGGCTGAGGACAGAACAAAAGGGAGTACTGTGTATTGAAAATGTTGACCCACTACTGCAAATCTCAGAATCTTCCTATGGCTGGTAAAGTTTTGGTGATTGAGGGCAGCAAACCAGCTGTTGTGATTCAAGGAGAAAGGGATTGTGGCTGAGGTGACCAGGTGGAATCTCATATATTTGTTGTACTTGTCAAGACCTTGGAGTATCAGTCTCAACTCCCCCTTGGACTTTGGGGTTCAGGAAATTTGAATAGAACCTCTTTCCCCAGTGTTGGAGGGAGAACTTCTTCTGTGAAACATGCAGAGTCTGAAGCTGTTGAAGCACCAACAACTTGTGAGATGGGTCCCTGAAAAGGGACAGGGTAGGATGATGTGAAGAGGGGATGGTTAGGAATTGGATGACATTCAGTGCTTAAGACCCCTCTGTGGTTATTGCTTCCCAAGCATTGAAGAAGTGGGACAGCCTGTCCACAAACAGGTGATATGACTGGGCAGTCATAGATAGCTGGAATGCTAACCTTGAGAGAAGATTCAGATTGCCTGTTTGCCCAAATCTGACAGTTGTTTAAAGTTGGAACTTCTCCACTGTGATTTGTGTCTCCTCTTGGAGAAGTCTTGCTGTCTGGAGGAATAAGCTAGCTGTCTGAGAAACTGCTGAGTATTGTCAATATTTTTGCTGTCCATTGTTATATTCTCTTAATGGGTGAGGAATAGATTCCCAATGCTTGCAAAGTGGCTTGAGAGTCTTTCAAAGAATGCAGTCTTACCAGCTTTATCAGTAAACAAGAACCATCTATGAAAAGGGAGGTCCTTCTATATTCTGTCAGACATCAGAAGCAAACCCAGAGTTCTGTAATCAAGAAGCCCTTGTAATTGTACAGCTAAAGCCATAACCCTAGCAGCAGCATCTGCCACACTGACTGCTGATTGCAGTGATATCGGCCATTAGTTGACCTTCTTCCAAGAATGGCTTAAAATCTTCCTTGGCATCTTTGGGCAACTTATCCATAAATTTGGACCTCAAGATCCAATTTACAAAATCTTATTCAAATAAAAGTACCCGCAGATTAGCCATATGCATCTGTAATAACAATGTTGAATAAATCTTTCTCCCCATTAAATCCAAGCTCGTGGCCTCCAGAGGCAATCTAAAGGACTTCTGAGATTGGTACCTGGAATAGGATGGAGAAGTAGAAGACAACTCTGAGCCCGAGTATGAGGAATTCCCCAAATAGTTTGCAGGCAACTGATGGGCTGAACTTGTTAGGGACATCAAGTGCCCTGATCTATTGGAGGTTCAGTGAGAAAGCCACATTGATACCAAGGATGATACAGTAGTCGGTATTGAGAGTACCAGTTGGGAAATAGAAGCCACACTAAAATTCGGTACCAAAAAGGCCATTGCTACCAGAGCAGAAGTTGGTACCATATATGAAGAATAAGTCAGTACCAAAAGTGTGGAGACTCGAGTTAGCATTATCACTGGGGCAAAGATGGTATCAATACCAAAGAAGGATGTCTTGATGCCAATGACAGGACCAGATTCACCTCCTTCTTAAGCTTCTTAATCAGTACCATGGGAGATGCTGGCAACAGTTCATAGTCCAGAGCAACCAACCTTCACTGTCTCTGGGCGGCCAGGAACATTACCACAGCTGAGGACTCCTGTTTCCGAGGAGAGTGTGACAGAAAGGCAGAGTAAATCAGCTGCTGCCTGATAAGCCTATGGACTTGATATCATTGGTGCCAGAATAGATGTTGGTACAGCACTCAATGGATGGTGCTGGAGTCAAGGGCACAGTGCCTGTCTGTTCTCATCTCAAAACTGGGCAGCAGATAGATGGTCATGCTCTATCTTGGGCTTCCAAGGAATCGCCGTGATGCCAGCACTCCTCAGAGAAGAGGTGAAAGAATCCCTAGAATGGCTCCAATCAATCTGGTGAGTTCTCTTCCTCTGAGGATCAGAGAAAGAAGAATGGTCTCTTCTTCTCTGTAGAGAAGAATCGGAGTTTGGCAGTCAGTGCTGGTTCCAAAGTAGTCTGAGGGGCCAGGCAATCTGAGGTCCTGGAGACAAAGCGGGCCCCATGGCTTGTTCCATGAGGCGTTGCTCCAGGTGTAAGTCTCTGGCAACTTGGGCTCTCTTTTTGAATGACCTGCAGATAGAACACTTTTCTTTCATGTGCCCCTCTCCCAGACAGAACAATTACCAAGTATGGGGGTCACTATTCAGGACAGCCATCCCACATGAAGGACAGTGTTTAAAACCTGGTGAGGGCAGAATACCAGGCTAATTACTAAAGAACACTAACTAAGCTCAGTGGTTTGAGCATTGGCCTGCTAAACACAGGGTTGTGAGTAAAATCCTTGAGGGGGCCACTAAGGGATCTGGGGGAAAATCAGTACTTGGTCCTGCTAGTGAAGGCAGGGGGCTGGACTCAATGACCCTTCAGGGTCCCTTCCACTTCTATGAGATATATATATATATATATGGAGATATACCTAAGAGCTAAAACTAACTAACTAAAGGGTACTACTAACTAAACTAGTTATTTAAAAAAGCACACAGAGAAATTTCACTGTGGCACTCAGTATCCATGAGGAAAAACACACACAGGAAGCTCTGACTCAAGCCATGGGTGGTGAGAAGGAACTGAGGAAGGGTCAGGGTGGCATTGGGGGAGGCACCACAATGAGGTGTAGGAAGCGTGCACTGCCCTGATGGGTACTGCTATGCAAATTTCTCAGGCTTCAGTGCTCTGGGAGTGCACACACCTGAAAGGAATACACATGTAACTACTCAAGGAAGAATCAATCTCTAGTGCTTGAATACTTGACCTAGACTATTGCATTTAGGAAGGAATGAAACTCTGAAGCCTTATACTTGCTGTTGGAAGAGGTGGCCTGTGTCAAAAGTAGGTTTAACTCCTGTGAATCTATACTTCGTAGCAGCTACAATTCATACTGTGCTCGAAAGTTCAAGAAGGACCCACACCAAACAGACAGGGGACTGCCAAAAATTTCAGTTCCAGATTAGAACATTGCCATATTGTGGGGAACCAGTGTTTTAGTCCAAGCATATTTCTAAGAAGAACACCTCATAAAGCTTTCAAACCATCCTGATTCTACCTTGGAATGCCTTATGTTTCCTGTTAAAAGAAAATATACATGTGTAATAAAGTTTGCAATTAATATAATGGCTGAAATCCTGGCCTCATTGAAGTTCATGGCAAAACTTCCATTGATTTCAGTGAGCCCAGGATTTCACATTATTTGTAATCCACTTACATACCACTGTTATTTCATTTCTTATGTTAAAGTTTGTGAATCATTTCAATTAAGTAAACATTTAAATGACCAACATGTTGTAGAGGAAGGATGGCCTTGTAGTGAAGGCACTAGATGAGGACTCAAGAGATCTAGATTTATTTCCTAGTCCACAGACTTCCAATGTGAGTTTGGGGAAGTCACTTCATCTCTCTGTGCCTCAGTTCCCCATCTGTAAATAGGGATAATACTCCTTCCTTTCTTCTGTCTTGTCAGTTTAGGTTGTAAGCTCTCCAGGTATAGACTGTCTCTTACTATGTGTTTGTATAAAGCCTAGCATAACTGAGCCCCAGTGTTGGTTGGTGCCTCTATACATTATTGTAATAACTTACTGCAGGCTTTGACATGTTCTTGCTGCAGTATAAGAGATAATCAGACATTCTGAAGATGTTCATGTATTCTGCTCTTTGTATATTTGCTTTCAATAAAGTATTTCACTTCCAGAACAATGTGCCCTTTCATTGTTCTAAGGAAAGTAAACTATCAATTCTTAGAGAATCAGAAATATTCATTTTTTAAAACATTTTCCCTTGGGACAGGTGTCAATGTAGTCTGTAGTCCAGGAGATTTTTCTACCCATTAAACCTATATTTACATCAAAACCAGAAACATTTTAATACCATTTTTTTGTCTTTGGAGCATTCTTCCTTTGGGCTTTTTTCTCAGACTTATACATTCAAAGGATAATATTTATAAAATCACTGCTACTGCTGTCAGTAACATGGTCAGAAGTAAACTGTACCTGAGAACCTTTCAACAACATCAGTAAGCTTTTATTTCAAAGATTAGTCCCAGTCCTAGTTCTTGGGAGTTAAGGCTCTGCACTATACAGAGTAACAAACAAATATCAATATAATCTGAGTAGCTAAAGAATGTCAGCTTTGACCTCTTCACTTAGCAAAACATAGACACATTTTCAGTATTGCTAGGTTGACTGTATTATAGGGAAAACTCTACAAATGCTGTAGTCAAGATTCTGTCAGTATTTATGTTACAATATTTTTTTTTCCTCCTAAGGTTTTTAGCTTGGTGAAAATTGCTCTGGGATGAGACTTATTATATCCAGTACACTACAAGTTCCCAGCTCAGGGACAATGTTTTTCTTGTAAATTTTTGAAGATCAATTCTGCAGCTGGTTAGTTACTTAAGGTCAAAAGACAGGCATTTTTACCATTTCCATTAACATGTTTTTGAAAACCTGTATTCAGTTTTAAATTAAAAAGTGCAGAAACATGGACTTTGGCTTTTTAACAACATAATTTAACATCTCTATGTTTTATACAATTAGACAGATGTACTTTTGTATTTTTTCATAACATTGGTGATTTACATGTTTGAGTTAGCGCCACAATAGTGCCATACTATGGATTATTGACATGACACACTTCAACATCTCTTTTATAGTTACTATAGCATATGCTTAAGAGCCTGGTATGAATTGTGTCATACAATGAAGTTATGTTGTTTGAGCTGAAAATTGTGGATTAGACTCATTTAGGTAAGAGAAGTCTAAATTTGGGAGGAGGGGGTGGTAACTGGCCACTTGAAAGCATTTTGGGAGAAGAAGAGGAGGGACTCCTCATATCCATTGATTCCTGAAAGTAGTTCAAGGAACAAATATAACTCATGTTTGCAGCTTCAGTCTGAGTCTTTACCAGCCCCACAGGGCCACTGGGGTTCAGCTGACTGCAGGACTCAAACTCCATCACACACTACGACTGTATACCTTAACCTGGGTTTTATTTCATTCCCCCAGAAGGATTCTTCCACCACAAACCAGAGAATGCTACAAGTCAGAGTTCACAAAAAGTCCAAGCTCAGAGTCTCTCTCTCCCTGCATGCTGTTCAGTTCCAAGCCCTATAAACAGGGTACTCTCCATCTCCACCCAGAAAAGCACACATATCCCTAGGAGAAAGGGGGCCTAAGCTCTTCCTTTTAATGGTCTACTTCCTTAACAAGACCCAGCTGTCAGCCTCTACCTCCAGGGCAGTTCTGTTTCTTTCAAGGAAGTTTATTAACCTCTTCTCCACCTGTCTCAGGTACACACACACCATTAAAGGCACACAATGAAATCTGTCATATTCAGGGTCTGTGGCCAGGAATCTTGGCTTTGTAGATTTGGGGCTGCTGGCAGCATAGAAGCTGGGAAATAGGGGCACTACTCAAAGAAGAAACCCTATGTGTACTCGACTGTAGGTATGTCAGCATCCCTGAACTGCTGATCGGAGAACTTTAGTAACAGTGTCCATTGGGCGTGCACATGCACTGTCTCTCCTCATGCTGCACTACAAGGCTAGCCAGCATGCATGGGCTAATCGTCCTCAGGTCCTTCTGATCTGCCCCTGGCTAGAAACAGAGCCTTTAGCTGTCCATTAGCAGATCATTAACTGTCCTTTTCATTTGTTAATCTTTAGCTTTTAGAAACCTTTTAGCTTCCTTCTGACTTTTAATTGGCTGTGCTTTAAAAAAAAAAGAGAAAAGAAAAGAAAAAAATCGAAAAAAGAAAAGACATTGTTCTTGTGTCAACCCTGGTTGGAAGAGTGGGATCCCCCTGGACAAGGGCATGCCTGGCTCTCTGGGTTTCAAGAAATGTTGTACTGGCAGTGAGGCGATCCTGATCGCAGACAAGTACTCCCAATGCATTCGCTGCCTCAGCGAGGGCCACATCCAGTGAAAGTGTTCCTTCTGCCAACAGCCCCGACCAAGATCCTGCAAGGACAGAGAGCTCAGAAAATCATCTTTATGGAGGCGGCCCTCTGACCCCAGCCCTCTGGCGGGTGAAAGTCTTCCCTTCAACCTTTGACTCTGAAGGATAGTGGGTTGAAAAAAAGATCTGGGATCTCCTCTCACAGGTCAAATAGGAGAGCAGGAAGTCCCCTCAGAGAGCCTAGGGATAACTGAAAGTGATCATCATCTCGCTGGGTATCCTTGGCACCGCTGGCACCAAGACTGTCTGGCATCCACAACTCACAATGACCGTTGGTGTCCGGTACTGTTGATAGGTCCACAGACCCTTTGGGTGGGGGCACCGAATCTTCAGTACAGAAAGATAAGGGCAAATGCCCAAAGACACTCCCGGTACACAAACTGACATAGGTACCACCAGCAGCATCAGCCCATCCAGCACTGGAGAGATCAGTGTGGGTGAGGTCTCCATCTCCCCCAGCACCACCACTGAACTGGGATGCTCAGTACCAGCAGAATGTGACCTGGCTATGTTGGAAGCTCCTGACTCTCCGTCCCTCAGAGATCACGGCACTGAGCCATGGCTTACCAAGGGGTATATCTCCACAATCATGCCATGCCCTTCAATGTCAGGTGAGGGATCAACTGAACTGGAAGGTGTTTCCCAGTACTCTATATGGGACCCAATATCAACAGGGTCCCGGATTGTACCACCAAATGGTACCACTACCATCTTGTTATGGTCACCCATGGGAACCTCAACCAGGCCCTATGCCACTGCAGTGGCCATACTGGGATCCCTAGGTGGCACTAGGGTGACCTGACAGCAAATGTGAAAAATTGGGATGGGGGTGGGGGGTAATAGGAGCCTATATAAGAAAAAGACCCAAAGATCGGGACTGTCCCTATAAAATCAGGACACCTGGTCACTCTAGGTGGCACACTGACAGCCTGCCTTGAGGGCACAGAGCATTGCCCAAGAGCCTCCCAGGCATGCTCCCTCAGCCACAGCATCGAGGGCCACAGAACCCCAAGGAATGGAGAGTAGGAGGTGGACACAGAAGGGGAGGTCACATCTAAGGGGAGGTCACATCCTCTTCCTCACTGGACAAAGTGGTCATGCCATCGCCACTTTCCATGTGGACAACTTCTGCTTATTCCAAGAGCTGGCGAAGAGAATGGTGGACACCCTCTGCATACCACTGGAGGAGGTTAAAGCTATGCATCACCAGCTCACCAATATCCTCCATGCTTCATCTACCTCCAAAATCGACCTCCCAATCAATGAGGCCATCCTAGACCCAGCTAAGATGGTGTGGCAAACCCAGGCTTTGGTGGCCCCCAACATGCAAGCAGTCAGGCAAAAAATATATCATTGCAAAGGAATCATAGTGCCTATTTACCCATCCACCATCCAATTCCATCGTGGTGGATGCTGTGAAATCTCATGGCTGACAACACCCTACAACAGACATTGGAAGCACCTTGATTTTTTTGGTATTAAGGTGTACGACCTTGATGCTGCCGACATGGCTGCCAGGACTATCTCCATGGCTGTGGTGCTGAGACCGGCGTCATGGCTTCACCTCTTGGGATTCCCAAAGGATGTGCAGACCATGGCGGAGGACCTCTCCTTTGAGGGGGTGAAGCTCTTCACCAAGACGACGCATGCCTCTCTTTTCTTCTTGAAGGATTCCAGGGCCACTCAGATCACTGGGAATCTGCACACTAGAGCAAAAGAGATAAAAAATGCTTGCTTTTAAACCATGTTTTATATTTTAAAAGGTAAACTCACCTGAGGTCCCTTCCATGGGATCATGGTCTTGGATACTGCCTTGGGAGGGTTGGGTTGGTATTTCACTCAGGCTGAGAAAAAGATCCTGGCTGTTGGGGAGAACGGAGTGCTGTGTGCTCTCCGCAAGCTCGTCCTCGTCCTCCTCCTTCTTCTCTTCCCCTCAGCAGAATCCTCAGGTGTGGCTGAGATTACCCCCACCTCGGAATCCACGGTCAAAGGTGGGGTAGTGGTGGCGGCCCCCCTAGAATTGCATGCAGCTCAGTGTAGAAGCGGCATGTCTGTGGCTCTGACCCAGAGCGACTGTTTGCCTCCTTTGTTTTTTGATAGGCTTGTCTGAGCTCCTTGACTTTCACGCGGCACTGCTCTGAGTCCCTATTGTGGCCTCTCTCCATCATGCCCTTGGAGATTTTTTCAAAAGTTTTGGCATTTCGTCTTTTTGAGTGTAGTTCTGCTAGCACTGAATCCTCTCCCCATATAGCGATCAGATCCAGTTCCTCCCGTACTGTCCATGCTGGTGCTCTTTTTTGATTATCAGCCTGCATGGTTACCTGTGCTGATGAGCTCTCTGTGGTCACCTGTGCTCTCCACGCTGCGCAAACAGGAAATGAAATTCAAAAGTTTGCGGGGATTTTCCTGTCTACCTGGCCAGTGCATCCAAGTTCAGATTGCTGTCCAGAGCAGTCACAATGGTGCACTGTGGCATAGCTCCCGGAGGTCAATACCCTCGAATTGTGGCCACACTAACCCTAATTCGAAATGGCAATATCGATTTCTGCACTACTCCCCTCATCGGGGAGTAGTACAGAAATTGATTTTAAGAGCCCTTTATTTCGAAATAAATGGCTTTGTTGTGTGGACGAGTGCAGGGTTAATTCGATTTAACGGTGCTAAATTCGAATTAAACTCATAGTGTAGACCAGACCTATTTGTCTCTATGGCAGGAAGGTCTAAGGGCTCAGCGATATCAGTCCAAAGACTCTCCAAGTAGGTCATAAATTGCATCAGACAGTGCTACCAAATTTGTAACATAACCACTCTGGACTCGATCCGTACACATTCCACAAGATCTATCTCATCTGTCACCTTCTTTAAGGATGTCCCTAGATCAGAGATCTGCAGAGTGGCAATTTGAGCATCAGTCCACATCTTTGCAGAACATTATGCGATCACTGGAAACTCTGCCTCTGATGCCATCTTTGGCTGCCCAGTCACTATCATCTGTGACTAGCCAGATTCCAAAGCCGCAGCCCTCCAAGAGGGGTACTGCTCGGGAGTCACCTACAGTGGAGCACCCATAGGGACACTACTCGAAGAAGAGAAAGAAGTTACTCACCTTGTACAGTAATAATGGTTCTTCGAGATGTGTCCCTGCATGGGTGCTCCACTACCCACTCTCCTCCCTTCTACTTCAGAGTTCTTGCTTTGACTCTGTGCTAGAGAAGGAACTTAGGATGGTTAGTCCACCTGCTGGCTAGCCTCGTGGCACAGCATCAGGAGAGTCAGCTCACGTGTGGGCCCAATGGACACTGCTACTGAAGTTCTCTGTTCAGTAGCACAGGGACGCAGACACACCTAAGGTGGAGCACCCATAGAGACACACATCTGAAAAAGCCATTACTGCACAAGGTGAGTAACTTCTTATGAAGAAGCTCAAGTCTATCCCCAAAACTTTTATGTTGTGTCATGTCAAAGATCTATTCTTGTAGCACCTCAGGGATCTGTTACAAAGCCCTGGACCTCTGCCGGCTTTGATGTACACCTTGAGGCATTGACCTAGCAACAAAGCATACAGTGAAACAGAACTTCTTAACAGCAATTATTTTCGACTTTTTAGATATAACACATCATGGTGGCTACCCAGGGTGAGCTGAGGATTGTGTGGCCTCTCTCTTGTTAGAATCAAAACCTTAACATTTTAAAGTATTTAATAAGCATTTTAGTATAGTTTGCTAGCATGGAGGCTGCTCATTATGAGCTAATTGTTCAAAGAGCTGCTGAAAGTGCTTAAATGTTAAATACATGCTACTGTAAGCAAATATTCACAAGCCTTTCAAAACAGATGTTTGAAAAATGGGAGGCTATCTGCTAATGTTAGCAGTACACAAAAGACAAGCAGCAGCAAATTTGAATTGAAATATGCTCACAATAAATTGATGCCATGCCACAATTTATTTTTTATTTGCATTTAAATACATTAATTTATTTTACCGATTCATTTTTATTTTATATTCTTGTGGGTTTTGTTGGCTTTTATGCTACATAGTAGCAATTGGCTGTATAAACAAAGAGCCAGGTATGTACATTTCTTTTGCTTATGGTTGTCACATTCGTTTATTTCTCTGACTCCCAGTAGCACTTCACGACATACAGGAGAATGGTCTGTTCCCTAAGGAGCTTACAGAGACCCACACAGAACCCACACTCACAGAACCTTACTCCCATAAAGACTCCTATTGAAGGATTGGACCATAATCAGACAAACACTTTTTTCTCCTTGTAAATCTGTAGGAGTTCCAATGCTACTTCTAAGGCATCTGACACACAATGGATTATAGTCCAAAATAACCCTATTCTTGGAGCTCCTCTTTACCCTTATTTTATATCACAAATTACTGAGGTAGGACTCTAGTTTGAGTTCACTTTTCATTCACTTCCTGAATTGGAGTGAATGAGACCCCTTTGGTCTGGCTAGCAAAGCCAGCAGAATAACTCTGCACATGATAGACACCTGACAGACATACAAAGAAAAGTAACTAAATGTGACTTATTTTTTTTTTAATTATACTATTTACCTTACACATTTGAACCCCTGCCTTTTATTTATTGTAACCCATTACCTCCTTCTCACTTCCTGTCACATTTGGCCCATCATAGCCATGGCATGCTAGCCTTCCTCCAGATCGTTCTCTTGACCTCCTGCTGATAATCATTCCCACTCCTTCTCTTTTTTCTCTTCACAGTGTTCCCAGTCACCTGATTTGTCAGAAGCTCAAAAGAGTTAGCTAATCAATGAGTGCCTGGAAAGTTGCCATTGTAAGGTATCCTGATGCTGGCGCAATAGAAAGGGAGGGAAAAAGCATCTCCCACGCCAGGATGTCGATTCCCATTGCACTGTCCATATATTTATAAGTTAGTTTTATTTTGTAACGTTTAAACTGCAATACACCCCAATCAGGATCTAAAGTCCCTTTACTTAATTTTCGTGGGCACCTCCAGAAGAGGAGGACTGAACAGTTAGGGCTTAATCCTGCATCCAACATGCAGATTGATCTTAGTGGGTGCAGGAGTGAGCCCTTAATACTTTGCATCATTTATAATAACGCTAGGCTGTTGCAGTTAATGAAAAGAAAACATTTCCCAATAATTATCTAACTTTGCCAGCCTGATCTGCCACAAGAGGGCAGAGACTTGTGTCACTCAGCTACATGTACTGTGATATAGTGAATGCATGCCACTGATTTTTAAATGGGCAATTTATAGTGGAATAAAGAGAGGGTTGAAAAATGAACATCCATTGTCATATCTATTTTTAAAACTGCTTCAGGCTAAAAGGCCAAATGCAGAAATGTGAGCTCCTCAGCCTCCTCTGCAGTGAATAAGATGACGCTATACTTCTATATAAAGGCAGTAATTAGTACATAATTAAGCAAGGGAGGATGCTAGAATAGAAATGTATTGTATAGAGTAAGGCTTCATTAGTTTGAAAAAGGTGTCATGCCAAGATAGTTTAGCTACAATATAGACAGTGTCAATTGTTTCTTCTTTAATTTCTCTATTTTTAAAAGGGTGGATTTTAGGGGTAAAGGTGTTTGGAAATCAAAGGACATTATTCTAATTTTATGGCAAGTCACATGTTTGGTGTGAACAACTTGACAGTCTCTCTTTAATTATGTTGTTTGCTAGTTTAAGTTTGTGACAGAGCTACGTAAAATCCCCTGGATTTACGGCATAGATTTTTTCATAGTGAGAACTGATGTTTGCAGCCATTAGCAAATTTTGCCCTGTATAAAACTTTGCACCAGCAAGCTCCCAATCTACACTCTGCTCAGCATAAGGACCAGGATTGACCTTTGTACCCTCAGATCAGCAAAACCCAAAACAGTCTTCATGAAGGAATACTGCCCTAGAGTAGTGTCAGCCCAGCCCATGCTCTGACCTTTACCAAAACAGTAGTGTGGCCACAGTGGCATGGGCAGTGATTCGGGCTAGCCACCCGAGTATGTACCTGTACCGAGGATCTCAGACAGGACTGTACTCAGGTAGCTATTCAGTGTACCTATTGGGTTCCAGGAAGTGGGTGGGCGGAAGCCCTCCCACTGCTAAAGGATCCCCCCACCCAGCCTAAGGGGAGGATCTACAGGACCTGAAACCCAACTGATTTCGGGGGACAACTAATGAAATAACAGGGACAGGAGTGTGGTCAGAGGGTCAAAAGAAGGGAACCTGATGGGAATATCTGTCAGTGGGAGAACCTTGACTTCACTTTCTTTTCCAGGAGTTCCAGAATATCTTGTCTGCATGTAAGCTATTCAGTGTATTCTGGCAAGCCACTGCCAGTGCTGCTGCAGCCACATTGCTGTTTTTAAGTGCGCTAGCTCAGTCAGAGCTACTGTGTTTAGATCTACCTGAGCTGGCAATACACCTCTGAGTGCAGTATAGATACAGCCTAAAGGAGTGACTCAGTGTCCTTCTGCTAACTGGTGTACTCTGAACAGAACTGAGTAATAGCACCCAGTCCAATCTCTCCCTCCCCCATCAAACATGTTTAATATTATTCATAATTATACTGAACACTTATTGAAGGCTTCATGTTATTCAAACCACTGTACAAACATCCTCACACCACCAGTGTTAGGCAGATTCATATTATTACATAGGTTTTTATGTGGTATCACTAACTGTGTTAACTGGGAAGTTACATGGGGACAGGGCCGTCCCTAGCTATTTTGGTGCCCTACGCAGCCCCCCCGCAGGAGGGCTGTGTGAAGCCCCAGGCCTCCATGGGGAGGGAGCTGGCCCCAGGCTTCCGCTGGGGGGCGGTGTGGGGCCCTGCCCCAGGCCTCTGCAGAAGGGGGGGCTGGCCCCAGGCTTCCATAGGAAACCGGGGTAGACGGGGGCTGGCCACTTACTGCAGGAAGTGGAGTGACCCGGCCCCAGCCAGCTCTGCTCCCCTGGCTCCCAGGCTTGGAGGGAGGGGGGAACCACCCTCCAGCACTCGCCGGCGGCGCGGCTGGGGCCGGGTCGTTCTACTTACCAGTGAGTGCAGGCCCGACCACTTCTGGAGTCCTCAGGGAAGTGGGGGCGGGGCTGGGGCGGGAAGAGGCGGGAGTCCTGGGTAAGAGCCAGAGCAGGGACTGGAGCAGCATACAGCTGTGCATGGCACCAGGAAATGTGATGCCCCAAATTTCCTGGTGCCCTACGCAGCTGCGTACTTTGCGTATGGGTAAGGACGGCCCTGTATGGGAAAAGTAAAAACAAGAGAGATGCAGATGAGTGCCCAGTAGGATATTCCAAATCAATGGGAGTTAGGCACATATGAGCTTTGGAATATCCCAATAGGCACTTACCTGCATCTTTAAGTACCTTTACAAATCTGGTCCAAAGTGACTTGCCCAAGAGCAAACAGCAAATCAGTGGCAGAGATGGGATTAGAAGCCATGAACTTTTGACTCTCAGACCTCACTCCAATAGACTGTGCTGGCTGGTGGCTGATGGGAGGTAGATCAACTCAGATCAGAATGGTAGCATTTAACATTCACATTGCACTGGTGTGACTGGCTGTATGAAGAGAAGGGCAATGGAAAATCAGGGTCGGAGTTTTTCCTCTGGGAATTTTTTGCCTGCATACACTGATTATCGCCATATCAAAGTTTATTATAAACATGAAACTGATTAAATCACTACTTGTTTTGTCTGACTTTTCATCAATGGTGCATGAAGAAAGCATGAGCAAAGACTTTTCCAGTTTAACAGCCTGTATTTGTGCACCGTTTATTCTTGATATAATTAAACTCAAGCTGAAAAGAGAATAGATTTTTCCTACTGAATGTCAGATAGTTTAATTATTGAAATGAAACCTTTAAAATTTACACACAGCAAATTTGTCAACATAGATAGTTTCAACAAAGCAGGAAGGCTTCCCCCTCCCCCATCCCCTGCAGTGGATACTGCAGCTATAAAATAAGAACTGTTCTTGAGGCAGCATCGCTCAGACACAGTTTACTCATAAGCATCAACTTAGTGAATGAGTATGCTCTAGAGGCAAGTGAAACAGGAACAGTTAATGCTGTTTGCAAAGTTTGGCAAAGTACAGATTTCTACCTGGGGAGATCAGCGCGACATTTTCTCCAATGCCTTTTTAAAGATACTGAAAGGGAAAGGAGCTAAGGGTGGGAGGAAACACGGAACATAGCCCTGTTCATTTACAAGCTTACAAACCCCATGACAATAATTTCAATAAGCAAGGACAGCATAAATTAAATGGTTATAAAATTTCATAAGTAACATTGAGTTAATGCAGTATTCATTAAAAATGACAGTTTATTCAAGGAAAAACCAGCCTTTTCTTTATATTTCTGAATTTATAATGGAGACTGGGAAAAAAAGTTCTTCCTTTGCTCACTCTAGGTATGCAGAATTCATATCCCAGAAGCTGGTATTACAAGTCTCCCCATAGGTGGGGATATGGGGATACATCTCTGGAAAAGAAAGTTTAATATACCTAAGTCATGCTGATACAATCAATGGAAGTGATTCTAATATGGTCACATTATGCCACTAAAATACGAGATTGAATGAATGCCAAATTAAACACATTGACATTTAACACATTATGGTTGTGTGACTGCAACATCACCAACTTCAACTGGCAACAGTAAACTGGATGTAAACAACACGAATTTGCATCTCTCATTTACTTTAGTGCACATACGACTAATTATGTTATATCAAAAATCAGTTCTTTGGAAAAAATGCTTGAAAAGATTGAATCCAACTTTCAGAGAAATGACATTTTCACAATTGCAAGTACCTAGGATTTCTTACCTACATAGCTAAAATCAGATACTGAATGGTGCATTTTAAAAGCAATGCACAGGAGTAATATAAATTTTATTGTTTGTTAACAGGATTTCTGAACATATCTTCCCGCCCCCACTGCTATGAAATATTACTGACTTGGTTTCATAACTTTCTTGAAGACACAAGTGATTGAGACCTGAACAGTATAAAATCTTTTCAATAAAACCTTAAAACAACAAGAAACTCACTTATTTTCTGGTTTTATAACCACCTTTAAAATCAGGCCAGCCAGGCTTATTAGAACTTATGAACCTTTCCTGTGAAGCTGGGTTGATTTAGGAGTTAATACAGAAATCACAAAGTTTGATCTTCCCAGGTGCAAGCTGAAAACATTCCAAGGTTCAACTAAGAGGGAATGCAGGGGAAGACAGAGGATCAGGAGGAGAGCAGCTTTGAGGTAGTGCTGGCTCTCCAGAGCTCTTCCTCCTCTCTGGTGGAAAATGAAAACCCAAGGGGAATCTGAACTGGGAGCTCTGACTTTAGCTAGACTGTGTGGGCATAAGTCTGCTAATACAACTCTGACTGTAGGATTAGGGCCTTGTTATTCCTTAAGCGGGCACTGTATTATAGGAGGATTTCTTCTACTCATCTGATCTGAAAGGAAAATGAAAGTTTGTTAGTAGCGGCCGTAAAATTTTCCATGTATGTACAGACACAATGTAACCAGTTAAAATGTATCAGTTTATTGTCAGGTGACTATGGGTACCTCCACATCACAGTGTGTAGCTACACAACTCAATGAAAAGCTGTGGCGGGGGGAGGCAGCAAGGAAAAGCTTCAGCGATGGAAAGCTGCCGGAGCCTTTCCCCAGTGTCTCCCCACTGCCGAAGCCCATGGAAAGTCTCCAGAAGCACGGAGGCAGCAGGACACTACACTGCTAAAAACTGCGGTGTAGATGGGGAAGGTGCTGCTTGTGCATGTAGAGAGCCATGTAGGGTACATATCCAAAAGGTTAAGGTGCATCTTTACTCACCTAAACAATGCCTCACCATCTACACTGTTGTTTGTACACTTAGTAGGGGGTGTACAGAGTATACGCTCTACATGCCACCATAAGGAGTGTGCAGTGTAGATGTACCCTAGGAAACACCCATCACCATAGGCGTGTCTGTAAGTACAGCTGCAGCTTAGATGGCGAGAAGCAGGTGAAAAACTCTGCCTTACTCAGAGCTATCCAGACCTGGCAGAGTCTTGTTTGCAGCATATCTACATCGTAGGGAGACCAAAGAAGTGGAAACCGTGTGACTCATTTAGCAAAAATCATATAGCAAAAATTATACACCACAGCTTGTCAAAAAAACTGAATATAGTGTACTCACATGGTATAGTGCCTTCCCTCCAAGAATCTCAAGGTACTTGACAAACATTAAGGAATTAAGCCACAAAGGAAGCTTTATTAGCACTATTTTACAGATGGGAAAATGGAGGCACACACTAGATAACTTTATTGGGCCTTTAAGAGAGCCAGGTGTGGGGGCTGTACAGAGATCTCTTCCTGTGGGAGCTCCTGGAGGCATTGTGCTAGCATGGAATCAAGATTTCTTGACTTCTAGCCTCTGTTCTCATTACTCCCTCCCAAAAATAAATATGTAATTTAATTTCTAAAGCACTTAATTCCGCAACTGGTCACCATGAAGTATTTTGGGAGTCATCCCCCCTCCCCGCATTGCCTTTTGCTGTACTGGATGAGTTATGAAAGGTACAGAAGATATTCTCCACCTTCCCCCAGGATAGAATATTCCTGGTGCCATATGTATACTTTTTCAAATATGCTGTGTCATGACCTTTCCCCCAGAGTTATATGTAATGTCGGATTAAATTTAAAGCCTAATCTATGGTAATCAAGATTCAAAAAATTAGTTGATTGGCCACATCTCTAACAGAGACTCCCGCGAATTACATTCTTTGCCCAAGCCTAATTTAAAAAAAAAAAAATCTCAATTTTAAATTAAACCACTGAAAGTTTTTTGTTTTTTTAAATTGTGAGGCATTTTATTTCACTTGTGGCATCACCATGTGCCTATCATTTTTAACTCATGGTTTATTTATTTTATCCCATCATATAGCTGTGCAGCCTTAGTTTGTGAAGTTAATCTTTTGTGATCCAGCATTGACAAATTTGTCTATTCTGGTATAGCAGCTCACTAAATGCACTGCCTTGCATTAAGACAGAAGCGGTGGAAGAAGTCAGCTGCGTTGCTGAAGATGACAGCTGTGTTGCAAATTGCAACTCTGGTGTGTGAAGTTTGAAAAAAAAAAAAAAAGTCTATTCTCCCCCCCCCCCCATTTTTATCTCCTTCTCATCGGCTTTCAGTCAGATCTGATTATATTTCTTCAACCTTTTCCACTGAGAATTCAATCTTCTAGTCACCAGAATACAGAACCCTCTAAAAATGTCCACAAAAAGAGGTATTCTGGTATATATTTTCTAAATATAGTCACATCACTTTTAGGCCATGTCTACAATATGGGTACTATAGCTGCAGCTATGCCACTGTAATATAGACTTCCCACACTGGTAATCCACCTCCCCAAATGCCAGTAGCTAGGTCAATAGAAAAATTGTTCCCTCAACTGAGCCACATCTACGCTGGGGGTGGTGGAGGGCTAGATCAGCTTAATTACAGTGCACAGGAGTGTGAATTTTTTACACCCCTGAGTGATGTAGCTAGGGCAATCTAAATTTTAAGTGTAGACCAGGCCTGAGTCTCTCAGTAAAATATCTTTATTTTCAAAGGGGTCAAAAAGGAAGAAGAAAAGCCATCTGAAAATGAGAAAATTATTAGTCTAACTTCTTTCTTAGCAGGAGGGGGAAAAAAATCAATCACTTTTTTTCTTGGGGGATGAAGCCCCACTGTGCATTAAATCCTTGCCTGTCATTCCCTGCCCCACCCACAGACATCTATTCTGAGGCAGACATAATCAGCATCATGAACGCAAGATACAGTCATGGCTCACACTTCTTGTTAAGATGCACCAATTACGTCTCAGGGTACTCAAAGGGTGGAATTAGTAAAAATGAATCTTTTAGAGCTTTCACAGATGGTCTCAGAGCTCTAGACAAGATAAGAATGCATTACAGCTCAAACATTTACTGGTATCTCCAATAGATGCAGGGGGAAAATCTATTTTCTAAGTCTGTGCAGACTAATTATGAACACAGCTAATTTGTGCAAAAAAACCCCTGCTTGTCCGTTATCTCATTCAGAGTCCTTGTTACCACCCACTCCCTCCACTGTTTGTTGGTTACATCCATCTACTAAATCCAAGACTGTCTTTCCTCTACACGTGTGTACAGCACCTAACACAATGAGGGCCCAATCATTGATCTCAGTCGATGATCTGGCTCAATGAACATTTAATTATTTATAAAGAGTGGAATCGCTCCAACAGGCGGGATAGAGAGAGAGAGACAGACAGAAATGAAGTCTGTAGCCCAGTGGTTAGGGCACTTGGGATGTGGGAGACCCAAGTTCAAGTCCCTAATTGGAGGCCTAGGTGTCCCATATCCCAGGTGAGTGCTCTAACCACTAGGCTATTGATGCAGCTCTCTCCCACGGCTTTTGACCAGACATTTCATCCTGGACCAGAGAAACCTTCCCAAACAAAAGTTTAGTCAAATCTGGCACATTCCCGTGAAAAGTTTTGGTCGTGACAAAAAACTGTTTTGTCAAAAATTTCATGACCAGGGTCTAATGTTAACCACTCTCCAAAGGAGGGAGACCCTCTGAATGTGGGAGATCAAGGATGAAAGCCTGGCTCCATTGAAATCAATGGCAAAACTCATATAGACTTCAATGGACTCAGGATTTTGCTCCAAGTAATAATGAAAACAAGGAGTATCTTACACTATGTTTTTTTTTTTTTTTTTAATAAACGGACTAATTTTTTATTGCATTTATTTATTTTAAAATGTCATTTTGTATCCAGAAGGTCAATTATCATCCTCACACCCTTTGAATAAGACAGCTGTGAAGGGGGGAAAAGGCCTGGGCTAAATCATTTTAATGAAGTCTCCATTCTTGAATGGTTTTCTCCAGGAACCCTGCACACACAGAAGATCTCAGATAGGCTTTTTGCAGTGAGGTCTGGCTCCTACTCATTAGTTCTGCCAAGAAGCCAAATCCATAACCCTCCACAACAATACAGAAGGCATCCATCTGCTGAATAAAGCATGACAGTTTTATTAATCGTATTTGCCATTTAATTTGCCTTTATATTAACTACTTTACTGCTCTTGGGCTTTTGGATTTTTTTTGGACCACTTACAAAAACTCAAATTGGAATCCTTCTTCCACAAAGATTTCATATAATTGAAGCCATGGATAGCAAAGCGGGGAATCTGAAAATCCCCACTTGATTGCAAATTTAGGAGTGTTTTTCACAAGCCTCAAAGCAATTATTTCAGAGTGAATTAAGAAGAAAATATATAGAAGAAAAATAACAGTTCCAAAGCTTTGATTTAAATTGGAATAAAGGGAATTTCATAAGGTGAAGTGTTCCACCAAAGCAGTGGGCAAAAAAGTGGGGAAAAGCTGGATAATCAGAGTTGGGAAATGATGCAACTTTAGATAGTAGAGATGAGTCTGAAACTGGCCTAAAAATTCACACACCCTGGATAAGATTTTCAAAAATAACCAAATGATTTAGTCTCCCCAAGTCCCATTTTCAAAAGTGATGTGGCTCTTAGGTCCCACTGACTTTCTACGTCTACACAAAAAACCCCCAACCAAACAAAAAAACAACAACCCCACAAGAAAAACAACGAGGAGTCTCTGTGGCACCTTAGAGACTAACAAATTTATTTGGGCATAAGCTTTCGTGGACTACAACCCACTTCATCAGATGCATTGAGTGAAAAAATCAGAAGGCAGGTATAAATATACAGCACATGAAAAGATGGGAGTTGCCTTACCAAGTGGGGGGGGGTCACTGCTAACGAGGCTAATTCAATCAGGGTGGATGTGACCCATTCCCAACTGTTGACATGAAAGGGTGAATATCGACAAAGGGAAAATTACTTTTTGTAGTGCTAACGAGGCCAATTCAATCAGGGGTGGGATGTGGCCCATTCCCAACTGTTGACAAAAAAGTGTGAGTATCAGAGGGAAAATTATTTTTTGTTGCCACTCCCAGTCTTTATTCAGGCCTAATTTGATGGTGTCAAGTTTGCAAATTAATTCCAGTTCTGCAGTTTCTTGTTGAAATCTGGCTTTGAAGTTTTTTCGTTGAATATTTATTCTTTTCCGTAGAGACTGTCCGGTTTGGCCAATGTACTGGCAGAGGGGCATTGCTGCACATATCACATTGGTAGATGTGCAGGTGAACGAGCCCCTGATGGTGTGGCTGATGTGGTTAGGTCCTATGATGGTGTCATTTGAATAGATATGCAGACAGAGTTGGCAACAGGGTTTGTTTCAGGGATTGGTTCCTGGGTTAGTGTTTCTGTTGTGTGGGGTGTAGTTGCTGGTGAGTATTTGCTTCAGGTTGGGGGGCTGTCTGTAATGAGGGCTGGCCTGTCTCCCAAGGTCTGTGAGAGTGAGGGATCGTCTTCAGGATAGGTTGTAGATCCTTGATGATGTGCTGGAGAAGTTTTAGTTGGGGGCTGTAGGTGATGGCTAGTGGCATTCTGTTACTTTCTTTGTTGGGCCTGTCCTGTAGTAGATGACTTCTGGGTACCCTTCTGGCTCTGTCAATCTGTTTCTTCACTTCCCCAGGTAGGTACTGTAGTTTTAAGAACGCTTGATAGAGATCCTGTAGGTGTTTGTCTCTGTCTGAGGGATTGGGGCAAATGTGGTTGTATCTTAGGGCTTGGCTGTAGACAACGGATCGTGTGATGTAGTCTGGATGAATGCTGGAGGCATTTAGGTAAGTATAGCGGTCAGTAGGTTTCTAGTACAGGGTGGTGTTTATGTGACCATCGCTTATTTGCACTGTAGTGTCCAGGAAGTGGATCTCTTTTGTGGCCTCATCCAGCCCACGAAAGCTTATGCCCAATTACATTTGTTAGTCTCTAAGGTGCCACAAAGACTCCTTGTTGTTTTTGCTGATACAGACTAACATGGCTACCCCTCTGAAACCACACAATACTGAGTCTCCGAGACGGGGTCAACTGACTAGCACTCGCAGGGCTTGCGCTACGCGGCTAAAAATAGCAGTGTAGACATTCCTACTTGGACTGGAGCCCAGGCTCTGAGATCCTTCCCCTGCACCGGGTTTCAGAGGACAGGCTCCTGCTTGAGTGGAAACATTGACACTATTTTTAACTCCATAGCACAAGCCCCATGAACCTGAGTCAGTTGACCCAGGCTCTGAGACTCACTGCCAAGGGGTATTTTTGCAGTGGCATTAGACATACTATTAGGCTCTACATGCCTAAATCACTTGAAAATGGAACTTAGGAGCCTAAGTGTAGGTACTTTTGAAAATTTTACCCATTATCTATACTAGCAGTGACTTCCCTTCTGCTAATGGGTCCATAAGCAGTCAACACAAACCAAACAATGGGCAGTGCTGGCTGGGGAAGGAGCATGACTTGAGTTGTCAGAGAATGTTATGTATCACTTTCCTAAAGCAGTCTCCACTGGTTAGGTTCCTTCTACATTCCTGGGTGGAACTAGAAGCTACCTCCCCATGTAGAATCCCACAAATGAAAAACAAACATGGAAGCACCAACAGCCCTGCCCTGTGGATGTGTTCTTCTGTGTATGGTGACACAGGGAGCTGAGTTACTTGTCCATCCTTGCATCAACAGAGGTGAGTCTGGTCCATTGAAAACAAGGGCCAAGTAGGTGAAGAGGGTGTTCGTGTATTACTTTGGTTATAAGCTGTCCCTTCATCCACTCTCTGATAGTTACTCTATTGATCTCAAAGCTCTCAGATTGCAAAACTGATCTCAAACATGTAACACAAACAGCCACTGCTGTAATAAAAGACATACATTGTTTCCTGGCTCTCTCTTTGTCAAGTATGCTTCTTGTCATGTCCTCATGCTATTTCGTACCACTTCCAGGCATATGTGATTACCCAATCATTGCACTCCGCAAGAACACTGGAAAAGCATTCATGCTCAAGCAGCTGGCATAGCAGGAGATGCTTCATATTTGGAGGGTCTCTGCCGCAGTCACAAGTATTGGGACTAGTGATGTAGCCCATTTGATCATCATGTCTCTAAATCGGTCAACTCCAGTGCAGAGTCTTTGTCAGGCAAAACCTACAAATACTGCTTCAGAATTTAACACTGACATTTAACTCCCAATTTTGTAAGGCAGAAATCAGCTTGTTAGGGAATTTATGGCCCAGTCAGAAACTTGTGAATTCAAAATTCTCCCATATAATGACTTCAGTCAAGTGCCTTGTGAAATGGTAAAAAGAAAGCTATTTTAACCTTTTTGTAAGTTTTAGACATTGTTTATGATACAATACTAAAACATACAGCTGAAATTATCTAATTTTGACAAGATCTTTTCAGGCCTTTTGGGTCTGTGCACTTTCAAATTCTGACCTGGTATCACTTTCATTCTTTCTTGTTATGCAGTTAGTCCCACTGAGAGGACCATATTTTTACTCTTCTATGTTGCATGAATCTTAACATTAAATTTCAGGGCTTTTTTATTTTATTTTCATTTTTAATGCCTTCACAGCTAAGTGTAGTTGTTATCTTCTGCACTGCATGAATATTATGATTTAGTGCACTAAGCAATCTCAAGCCACACACATTTTATGTTTCCTGTGGGATGTACTATGCAAAATATATATTGATTTTTATCAGCACATTCTATACATTTCTCTAAAGGCTGGGTCTGGTGTGTTTGAGTTGATACACTCCAGAAATGCTATCCAGAAATGCTATCCAGAATAAACAAAATCTAAATGTGAAATATAATTAGGCCAGTATAAACTACCAGGACTCATGCTGTTTTGTGTAGCAGTATAGAAACTTATATTGCTTGAATCGTCATTGAGAGACCTTTCTAAAATTACCAGAAATGGTATTATATATCAAAGTTATGTGCATACATTGACTGGAAAATATATCTAACATGTTAATTTAAGCTAAGTACAGCCAATAAGAATGCTGAGAGTAGAATATGCATTTTATAACTGGAACTAATGTAATTTCACATAGATATAATACAAAAATAGATAAAAATGAGATAAGTTGATGCACATTATACTGAACATTTTAGAAAACTAGACAACATGAAAATTTCAGGTAACTGGTCAGCTTCCAAATGCAAGATTTTTTATATCATACTCCTATTTATTATTTTTAAATTAATTTATTTTAAACTATAGGGATGCAGATGTAAGACACTTTTCCATTACAATGTAATGTGCCCCTCCCCTCCCCAAATCTTTTTTTAGTCCAGTAACATACACATATATATGTATGTACAAGCTCTTGTACACAATATGGTTCGATCAATTTACTTCAAACTTTAAAGATCATCAACTCTTCCTTGAGACTAACCAAAAATATTTATGCCTGAATCATTTTCCTTTCTGAAGTTCTCAGGGAAAGGGAAACTTTAACTCATAATGGAACTCTGGTTGGAAACTCAGTTTGCCAGAGGCTTTTGGTTTGTCTCCAAGAGACACAATTTGGAAAATGCCAGTCTATTACAGATTGGAACCTTTGGTTTTACCTTAGGTGCCCATATGCTTTTTTTCTGCAATACTGTGATCTATATTTTTAAAGAACCAGTCATAATTCCATACGCTAACAAAGAAGAGTGTTCTACTGACAACAAAGAGCAGTCAGGAGATTCTATGAAACATTAACTGAAGAAAATGATCTAATGTCACAAAAAAGACAATAGGGGAAAGTCATATTAGATTTCTTCCATCACAGAACTAATTTTAAAAAACAGTAATTAGACTTCCATACAGTATAGTTCAGAGGTTCTTGTTGCAGCAGTGCAAGTACTCATCACCCTCATTATAAGTCTCCTTGTAATGATATGCCCTTTGTTTAAAGCTACTGTACTTCTCCCAATTACAAAAAATCCACATTTGCACTCATAGCTAGTTGTGATAGCATTTCTTAGCTTTGTAGAGGATATTCCAAGGAGAATGAAATACTGGTGGCAGTGCTGTCACTTCAGCGGAGGCTGGCAGAGACTCTGATCTTGCAAACACATGCACATGAGTAACTTTACTCAAGAGAGTCCCCATTGACTCAGGGCACATCTACACTTAAAATGCTACATCGGCGCAGCTGTGCTGCAGTAGCGCTATAATGAAGACATTCTATGCCAATGGAGAGAGCTCTCCTGTCGATATAGTTAATCCACCTCCCTAGGAGGCGATAGCTATGTTGGCAGGAGAAGCCCTCCTGCTAACAGCATTGTCTACAAGGTTAGTATAATGACATTACTCAGGGGTATGGATTTTTCACACCCCTGAGTGATGTTTATACCGATGTAGATCTGTAGTGTAGACCAGACCCCAGAGGGCCTGATTCTATGTTGCCCTGCCTGGTTTGAAGTCATTTACACCAGTGTAAAGTGGATATAAGATGCACTCAAATCAGAAAGTCAGCCTTTTAACACC
This sequence comes from Trachemys scripta elegans, assembly GCF_013100865.1. Classification (NCBI taxonomy): domain Eukaryota; kingdom Metazoa; phylum Chordata; order Testudines; family Emydidae; genus Trachemys; species Trachemys scripta. The sequence goes on along the minus strand of NC_048304.1, from coordinate 96,689,699 downwards.
CACATCACGCTGGTGTAAACTACTTCAAACCATGCAGGCACAGGCAAAGGCTCAGGCCCAGTGGAACTACATGTGCATAAAGTTACTCACCCTTGTAATCATTTGCAAGATTGGGGCCTTACATTTTTCACCATAAACTCAACTTTGGAGTGTTGTACAATGAATAAAAACAAACAATTTAACAGACAAACAACAACAAATGCCACCCTCTGAAAACAGGGCACACAAGAAGTATCTGGGGCCAGGTTCCAGATCTGGCTGAGCTGTACTCAGCGCAAGACCCAGGGTGGCTCAGCTTTCCATTCTGCTGACCAGGGGCCAAACCATTCCCGAGCGCAAGTTTGTTCTAAATTATGCCAGCCAGTGCAATTCCCTAGGACCACACCACCAAGTGGAGATTGCCAGAATGCAGTGCTGCATGCCTGCCCCTGGCTCCCCTAGGAATGCCACCTTTACCTGTTAGAGTGACTCTCCAGTTCCTTTGTGCTACCAGAACAATTCAAAGAGACGGAACCAGTCCTGGTTCCTTTACTGTGGAAAGGTTTGTTCTGGAAAGGTTTTTCCACTTTCCCTGAAGGGGCTTCAGGCACTGGCTAGACACCATTCAGGAGGCCCCTTATAAACCAGATGGGTGCGGGCCTGTGGAGACCCTTCTGAAACATCCAAACCACAGAGTCGTGCCTAGCCTGGGTGTGATGGCTGACCAGAGGCTCACTTCAAACCCACCTCTTCCTGTTTCTCCTCCCTCCACCTACAAAGAGCACTCAAAGGGAGTGGGGAGGAGGCAGAACTGAACTCTGCTCTCTCTCTCAGGTGACTCTTTCCCTGCCTTGTCAGCTAAAGCCCAACCCCAGCAAACAGGGGGGACATTGTTCTATATGTAACTGACTTGCTAACAGAAACGTTCCCAGAAAATGCGTACGAAATGCAAAAGTGGTTTCACATCCAACAAATTCTTCATGAATAATTTTAGGCCAGCTCTACATACAATATTATATTATATTGCTATTAACATTCATTTATATACCACTGTCATTGGTCTTTTCATTTTGAAAGATTAACAGCATATCTGAGACGAGATTTAAAATTCAAAGTTGTGCTCAATATCATTATAGTGCATGTAAATGAAGAGACAACAACAATAGCATGTTATGGAAATAGATATATCTATTATAATTTTAGAGAAAATAAAGTCTAAGTTACCGAGGTGCAATCATTTTTTCTTCAGCTACAACATTAACTTGCAATATGAACCACTATTTCATATTATGAGTTAAAATCAAAATACATTTATTTGCATTTTTATTAGTAGTGAAGATTTTACCAATTTCTATAAAATAAGACAAGCTCTTGTACATTTCAATTGAGACTTTCAGTGGGAGTCAGGCACCTACTGCCATTTGTGCCTTTGAAAATCTCCCCCTTAATCCTTACTCTTAAGCAGACTGCCTAGTTGTAGTGTATGAAAAGATAACAGACAGAGAAAGGCACCTACATTGCGCCCTAGGCTGTTTGTGTTTGAGAGTCAGAGCATCCTTGGGAAAAAAAAAAAAAAAAAAATCAAATCAAGACAGCAGAATCAGACTTTATTACAATTTGACTGTAGTGTTATTTCTAGACACAAGCTTATATTTCACAGTTAGCATCACAAAAATTAGCCAAGTCTCAGGAAGGAAACTGGTCTGTTAGGGGTTTCAGCAGCTGACAATGGTGTTTGAGGTTCTGAATCCCATTCACTGTAGTTTTCATAACATATGGTAACAGTTTTAAGGTGAATAAAGAGAAATCCTCATATTCCTATTAAAAGTCAAACTATTCCGAGCATAGTTACATCTTTGAAAGAAGGGTTTCCCCCAAAAACCTGTTAGGTCCTAACCCAGACCATGACTTCATTCAGCCTACTCACAGGATGGGCGAGGCCAGAAGAAGGAAGGGCAAGAATAGGAGGACAAAAATAGTTCTCACTAATATTACCTACTTGTCAGTATGGGGAGAGAAACAAACAAAAAATCAACTCTAAATAGATCACTCACATCGAATATTTAATTCTGCAAGGTGCTCTGAAAGCTCCCTACCCCAGTGCTGCATGTAGTATATAAACCTGATTAGCTAGACAGACGAAGCCAAAACACGACTAATCAGAATGTATATGTGTTAACTTTACAGTATCTTAGACAGAATGATGTAACATTCCACTTTTACATAAAGTTACACTCCCTTTTACTGATTAGAGAAAAGCATTTTATTCAAATGACGTTATCTAGGAATATGAAATATTTAATAAACCTCCTGAGCTAGGCACTGGGGACTTTAGAAGACAATAAGCCAGATTCTCATCTGGTGTTAATGGACAAGCTCCATTGACTTAATTGGCCCAGTGGACTTAAACAGCTTTGAAACTGGAAGGATCTAGAACACTGATACTTTCTAAAAGCCTTAACAAAGCTCCCATAAAGCCTATTGTTCTGCATATGTGCAGATCCAAATTCAGCTACTGATACAACAAAAACAGGGCTAATATTTTTCATTAACATTTTGGCCAGGTCTTCACTACAGATCTATAATCAGTATTTGGGGTGTGAAAAATCCACACCCCAGAGCGATGTAGTTATACTGGCCTAATACCTTCTCTAACCTCCCGCCCTCTGTTCCCCGGGTAGACAGTGCTATGTCAATGGGAGAGCTTCTCCTGTCAACTTAACTACCGCCTCTTGGGGAGGTGGATTAATTATGCCGATGGGAGAAGCTTTCCCTTTGGTGTAGTAGTGTTTTCACTGAAGTGCTACACTGGTGCAGCTGCGCTGCTGTAGTGCTGTAAGTGAAGGCAAGCCCTTTGTTTTTCCACCATCTGGATTTCTTCAAACTAGTTTAGAGTCATGGATTTCTAGAAGCGGGGCCGGCTCCAGGCACCAGCCTGGCAAGCAGGTGCTTGGGGCGGCCACTCCGGAGAGGGGCGGCATGTCCAGCTATTCGGTGGCAATTCGGCGGATGGTCCCTCACTCCCGCTCGGAGCGAAGGACCTTCTGCCGAATTACCACCGCAGATCGCGATCGCAATCGCAATCACGGCTTTTTTTTTGGCTGCTTGGGGCAGCCAAAACCCTGGAGCTGGCCCTGTCTAGAAGTCAAGGAACTCTTCAACTTTGATGTATTGGAATGCTGGGGTTCATAGGAAACCTCTCTTATATACACAAGCTAGAAATACGTACATGTGACACTGCCCGTGCAGACCCGAAAAGCCCAATTAAAAATACATTTTAAACTCCACCAAGGCACATTACTGGTACATTCGATTAACCAGATATCGAACAGTGAATAGTTATTTGGTTTCTCTTGTTCACAATCACAACACAATAAAACAAAGCTGGAAAGGAAACTGTCACTTCCCCTCCCACCTCAGACATTCGAAAGCAATACATTAAAAAAAAAAAAAAAAAAAAAACACACACCACTCATGCAAAGAAAGAGTCTCTAATGACCTGATTCAATGCCCATTGAAGTCAGTGCGAGTTGCATCAGGCCCTAATGCCTCATTAAAAATCAACGCACAGACTGATCTCTCCACAGACTTATAGTATAATTATTAAGAAAAACGAACACCTAAATGAGAAACAAAAATGCTCGAAAAACACAGCCACAGATTGGGGAGGAGGGAAAAGAATAAAGAGGGGAAAAGGATATAAAATAAACCTGCCTACCACAGCCACCAGCTCCCTGCAGTGAATGGCTGCAATAATTAGCGACCTTAGTCACCATCCTTCAGTCACTGATCCAGACAGGAGCCTATTTTGTGGGATCGGCTCCTTCATAGCCTACAGCTACAGCAGCCCAGGGAACCACACAGATGGTGCGTCCAAATGGTGGAATATATTAAGATTATTCTTAGAGGGAGTTTAACACCACAAAATTAATTATAATAAAAGAAAGCTTATTTCATATTTCAATTCATTGTATGAAGTGTATATTGTACCTTGATTTTACCATGCCAGAACCACTCAGCAGCCGTTCATGCTCCCATTGCATCAAGTAGAAGTATTTTAGGAAACACTATAATACACATTTAGGCATCTGTCATGGCAACATAAATAAAGGTTGGGCTAGCACTATGGGAGCTGAGACTGGCAACTGAACATAGCTCAGCAGTGGCTAAGGAACAGAAAAGAAAAGGTAAACCTGGTTAGTGCTTGAGTTTGAAGGGGCTGCGGTATGTTATGCAAGAATACACAGTACTTGCTGCCTGTGCAGATTCAGTTCTTCCAGTATCAAATTCCCTCAACTGCACTGCATAATTGGGTTAATTTCAATCCTTCTTCCTTTATGGGCAGCCAGTGATGATGCTGTCCCCTGCTGTCCCCAGTTGAGAACACTAGAAGTAGTGCCTATGGGAGACTGACTCAGCGTTGTGAGGGATGATAATTTGTGACAGTCTTCAGTGAGATTAAAAGCATTTAAAATAACATTACAATAACTTGAACACCTCTTCTTTCTCCCCCTTTTTCTATAGTTTTATATGATTTAGTAAATTGGCACCTATCTGTTAAGTCATTTATAGAGCTGGGTGAAATTTTTTTTAGCCAATAGTAAATTCACCAAAAAATGCATTTTTCAGGGCTCCAAAATTATTTGCAAATTTGGGTCAAATTGGCCAACAGTTTTGGCCAAAAACTCCCCCAAAAAACTAATTTATGCCCCTCCCCCCCGAGAAATGTCAAAATACTTTGTATTGGCATTTTCAAATGAACTGTTTTGACATTTCATGTAAAAAATATCAATTTGAAACATTTGAAATGTTTTGTTCAACCTGAACAATTTTTTTTGTTTTTTCATTTGAGCAAGATCCTCCTCCCCTTCACTTTCCCCCCAAAAAGTTCTGGCTCAAAGAGTCTTTTTTAACATTATTTTTTCAATTCAGCCACTGAATCAGAAAAATCAATTAATTGCTCAGGTCTATTAATTAGACATGCTATAAATTATTAAAATAAAGGAAATCTTTCTTTGGCCCTTGAAATGGGGAGAGGTACCATTCCAACTCTGTTAAATGGTTTCTAAACCCCTTTTTGTATCCAGACCTGAAGGACTAGGTGTAGGGGACAATTTCCTGGTGCAAGTGCTGGAGGAACCAACTAGGGGCAGAGCTCTTCTTGACCTGCTGCTCACAAACAGGGAAGAATTAGTAGGGGAAGCAAAAGTGGATGGGAACCCGGGAGGCAGTGACCATGAGACGGTCAAGTTCAGGATCCTGACACAAGGAAGAAAGGAGAGGAGCAGAATACGGACCCTGGACTTCAGAAAAGCAGACTTCAGGATGGGCAGGATCCCCTGGGAGAATAACATGAGGGGGAAAGGAGTCCAGGAGAGCTGGCTATATTTTAAAGAATCCTTATTGAGGTTGCAGGAACAAACCATCCTGATGTGTAGAAAGAATAGTAAATATGGCAGGCGACCAGCTTGGCTTAACAGTGAAATCCTTGCTGATCTTAAACACAAAAAAGAAGCTTACAAGAAGTGGAAGCTTGGACAAATGACCAGGGAGGAGTATAAAAATATTGCTCAGGCATGCAGGAGTGAAATCAGGAAGGCCAAATCACACTTGGAGTTGCAGCTAGCAAGAGATGTTAGGAGTAACAAGAAGGGTTTCTTCAGGTATGTTAGCAACAAGAAGAAAATCAAGGAAAGTGTGGGCCCCTGTGACAGGGTCAGTAGCTCACCGCTGCGGCGCCTCCTCCTGGTCATCTCGGGGAATTAGTTTGAGCCAGTAGAGCGCCCTGTTTGGGTGGCGTCCCATCTGTCGTCTTGCCTTCGTTGGGTACGCGGCTTTGTGCTGTTCTCAAAGTACGGCGTCTTCTTCTGGAGCACTGTCCTCCGACAGTGTCCCTTTGTCCATTCAC
>NC_048304.1:96246897-96352898 GCF_013100865.1 Trachemys scripta elegans | reverse complement strand
GGCTCTGTTTAAGAGCCGGGCATGGGGGCTGCCCGAAGCCTCTTAAACAGAGCCGGGCTGCCAGAGCGCTACCGGCTTCGGGCAGCCCCCGTGCCTCCGGACCCTGCGCCGCCGGAGCCTGGGAGAGGAAGTGCCCGGCTGGGGGCGCAGGGTCTGGAGGCACGGGGGCTGCCCGAAGCCGGTAGCGCTTGGGCAGCCCGGCTCTTAAACAGAGCCGAAGAGTCGGGGAGGAGCAGAGCCGCCATTTTCCCGGACATGTTCGGCTTTTTGGCAATTCCCCCTGGACGGGGGTTTGACTGCCAAAAAGCCGGACATGTCCGGAAAAAAGAGGACGTATGGTAACCCTATGTTAACGAGAGAATGAACAAGATTTAACAGTATATTGTGTGAACACAAGCCAAGCTGCACTAAAAAAGTGGTGAGAGTGCGCTGCAGAATGGGGAATACAATTCATAGATAAACCACAACTGGCTTATCTATGAACGTATAGATAGAATGAATGCAACATGTTCACTGATTTAACAAAAGAGCACTTTTTATGCATTATTCATGACTGTTTTTATTTCAGTCACTTTCAAGTGAAGATAGCCACTAGACACTTACTACCACAGCCTCAAGCTCTATTGATCTGTGTATTTAAACTGAGGTGTGACCATACTCACTTGGATGCCTTCCATCACTCCCTTCACTTTCTATCTTCTGACTTTAAATCTTGGGTTATCTGGAGTTTGGATACTGTGCAGTCAGTTACTGACCTGCACCAGTGCCTGGGTTCTGAATAGAATATGGATAACATGGCTGAAATTTTCCAGATCCACCCAAGAGATTTAGATACTCGATCATTTTAATGAGATAAGGGCATCCAAATCCCAATGGTGATTTTGAAAATCCCCCACTTCCTCTGGCTGACCTCCTCAGATTTAACATGTTTATTGTTCAAAACAGCAACAAAACAGCTTTTACCTCATTTGTGCAAATTTAGTGCCATACTAGAAATCTTACAATATTGGCTCAAAAAGGGGAGACATAAAAGAGTAAAAGTGATGGGTAAAACTGCAATTTACGGTGTGCTGTAAAGGGTATGGGAGCTTCTTAGAGGTTAAATCTCTCTCTAACTTTACCCTGATTTGTGAATAGTGTCCATATTTTGTTCACAGACTTCAAGGTCAAAAGGCACTATTATGATCTTCTAGTCTGACCTCCTGCACAACGCAGGCCACAGAATCTTATCCACCCATTCCTGTAACAAACCCTTGAGCTATGTCTGAAATACTGAAGTCATCAACTTGTGGTTTAAAGACTTCAAGATGCAAAGAATCCTCCAGCAAGTGACCCATGCCCCACGCCGCAGAGGAAGGTAAAAAAAACCCAGGGCCTCTGCTAATCTGCCCTGGAGGAAAATTCCTTCCCGACCCTAAATATGGCAATCAGTTAAACCCTGAGTATGTGGGCAAAACTCACCAGCCAGACACCCAGGAAAGAATTCTCTGTAGTAACTCAGATCCCACCCTATCTAGTGTCCCATCACAGGCCATTGGGCATATTTACCGCTAATAGTCAAAGATCAATTAATTGCCAGAATTAGGCTATCCTATCATACCATCCCTTCCATAAATTTATCAAGTTTAGTCTTGAAGCCAGATAAGTCTTTTGCATCCACTGCTCCCCTTGAAAGGCTGTTCCAGAACTTCATTCCTCTGATGGTTAGAAACCTTCGTCTAATTTCAAGTCTAAACTTCCTGATGGCCAGTTTATATCCATTTGTTCTTGTGTCCACATTGGTACTGAGCTTAAATAATTCCTCTCCCTCCCTGGTATTTATCCCTTTGATATATTTGTAGAGACCAATCTTATCTCCCCTCAGCCTTCTTTTGGTTAGGCTAAACAAGCTGAGCTCTTTGAGTCTCCTTTCATAAGACAGGTTTTTCATTCCTCGGATCATCCTAGTAGCCCTTCTCTGTACCTGTTCCAATTTGAATTCATCTTTCCTAAACATGGGAGACCAGAACTGCACACAATATTCCAGATGAGATCTCACCAGTGCCTTGTATAACGGTACTAACACCTCCTTATCTCTACTGGAAATACCTTGCCTGATGCATCCCAAGACCGCATTAGCTTTTTCCACAGCCATATCATATTGGCAGCTCATAGTCATCCTGTGATCAACCAATACTCCAAGGTCCTTCTCCTCCTTTGTTACTTCCAAGTGATGCATCCCCAGCGTGGCTTAGCTTAACCACAGATACTTTTGTGTTATTTTTCAGGGTATGCTAGTATCTTTCTTTTGTAAAGGGACTGCTCAGTGCATGACACACTCGGCAGAGGACGGCAGCCCAGGAATCTGTTGCTTTATTCAACATAGCAACAGAGAGGGTGAAAACAGACATTATCTAAACAGTAAGTAAAGGAGGAGTGGGGCATGGCTCCAACCCATAATAATCTGAGTAATCCAGTTAATCCCTTTATGACCACTTTACTACTTTCAATCTTTACAGGACTGCAGTACACCATGATATCTACTACAGTCCAAGCTAAATCTTTCAAATTTAATTACTGCATGTAAGTGCTGAAACTTAACCCCTTGCCAGCTGAGGACTAAATTTCCCCCCAAAAAATAATCAGAAGTTATGGATATTATTGACCCTACCACAGGCCAATTCATTCAGCAGCAAGGTCGGCCTGACACATTTTTATTAGCTACGTGGATCCAGCTGCATAGATCAAGAAGATGGAAAACTCATACTAGCAAGCTATGATCACTTCCAGAACTGTATGAGTGTGGGGAAGAGGAGAGGATGGGGGTGGGCTGTGGCTGGGAGCTCCAGGGCCTTTAAATCACCCCGGAGCTTCCAGCTGCAGAAGCTCCGAGGTGAATTAAAGGGCCTGGCAGACGCCGCTGCGGAGCTCCAGGCCCTTTAAATCCCCGCCCGAGCCCGGCTGCCGGAGCTCCAGCGGCGCTTTGAAGGGCCCGGGGCTCCCCAGAGCAGCTTTAAATCACCGCCGCGGAAGCCGGTCCTGTCTGGCATGGCGTACTGGCTCTTGCCGGTACGCCATACCGGACCAGACCGGCTTACTTTCACCCCTGGCCAGGAAACATCACTGCATCCCAACATTTGAGGACCCCCATTCCATTACAACATCTGCGAAGGCTACCTGACCGTGTCATTGATATCACTGTCAACAAAACTGATTGAAATATGATGATCAGGCTAGGTGCATTGAGGGATTCTTGGTTGTAGGTGGGGCAGAAGGCCTAATAAGTAGTCTGTAGAACAGAGAAATATTTTGATTTTCCTTTAAAGATGAGGCTTAATCACCACAGCTGAAGAGCCTAGGAAATGTAACAGCAGCTGGCAGCCGCAAAGGCTAATTATTACAGTATGAATAGCTAAGAACTCCTATCCGCTTAGTTCTGGTTTTTATATTGTGTCCATCGCTTCAGTATCAGAGTACCTCACAAGGTATTCATGACCAGAGAAAACTGTATTTTAAAGAGGTTTTAATTAATTTATTACCTAATGGTCTGTAAGCCTGTTTTTATTCCCCTTGTTATGCCCGGGCATGGACATTACCATTTAGTAATGCATTGAAACAAAAGTCTTGGAGGAACCCCAGCATCCCAAATAGACCAATAAAACCAGAAGGGTGAAATCTTGATTCTATGAAGGAAATGGGAATTTTGCCATTTGACTTCAGTGGGACAGGATTTCCCACAAAACTTTTACCCACTGCCATCCATTCTTTTTAGAAAAGGACCCTTCATGATACAGCCTGAGCTTGGATTTTTCAAATTCACATTCATTTTACATTTAACAAGACTATTATAATGGGCCAAATTTGTACATGGTGTAACTCCAATTACGAGAGACATGAATTTGGCCTAGTATTTTAATAAACAGTTAACCTTAATTTCATGCCTTTCTCATTCCTTGACGCAGAAGCAATACTGTACAGAGCCTTTCCTGGTAACATAGTCATGATGAGACTGTTTTAAATTTGCTGAACTTCTACATTTTCTTTTCTTTCCTGTATTTAAAATATTTTATTGTACAAAAGTATTTATTACTTTAAGATCTATCTAAATGATGCATATTTTAAGTTAAGTATTACACACATTTATAACTACATGGTACTGTTCTTATTAGGCTCTGCATTTATTTGTATGAAATATTTATACCCTGATATAAGTGGAAGATCTCACTTACAGAATTGGTCTCACAGTTACATAATGATCATACTTTAGTATTACTTGCTTTTTCAGTAAGGCTAGCTCTTCCAGAAATCCAGATAGAACCTCTTACTGTACATGCAAGAAAACTAATGCAGATTACTGTTCACTAGGGTTTTTATTGATATCTGGATAAGAAATTAAACTTTATCAAGGTTTATTTGAACTCACTCCCTTAAAAAAAAAATCACAGCCTATATAAGCATATTTTCTTGAAAATTTGAAGCTGTGGGAATTTAGATGTTGCCAAAATTAAACTGAAAGTAAATAATGGGGCATTTGGTTTAAGTCTGCATCTCGAATTTAAATACTCAACAAAGTTTAAAGTTTCGGTTTAGTTTTGCTTTTTTGAAAATTTTCAGTCAGTTAAGTTTAAAAGTAATCCAGAATTCATACCTTTATGACCTATCTCTCTGAGAGATTGCATAATGTGATAATTATATGGTATTGTGTTTTCATTTCTGATCTGCATGAATTTATTTAGAGCATTATCCCTTCAGCAGGCTCAGTGGAAAATGAGCAATAAAAATATAAACACATGCTACCATATTATTCTGAGACTGAGAGCAATAGTGCCATCTGGTGTATCCATTTTTTAAAATCTTACTAAACAGGCATTCTCCCATCTTAAATCTCAGAGACTAGATTCCGTATCAGGATTTGGTTTCCGGCACTGGAAAGTGACCCAGAAACCACAGTATTTCAGGGATACTTAATAGGTAGATCATTCTTCATATTTTAATAAACGAGAAGAAGAGGAATAAAAAGAAAAAATGACATTGCTGGTTCATTTGTACATATTATACACAACACTAAGCTATACACTGCAAATCTTGAGGGTTCTATTGTCCGTCACTTTCTATAATATAGCTCTACAGTGGTACTAGAGTTACCTAATCCTAGACCATTGAAAGTCAATAGACATCTTCACATTGATTTCAAAGGGCTCTGGATCAGGCCCCTACCTCTGCCAACATACGCATGTTTTTACTATATTATTCATAGATTCATAGATTCTAGGACTGGAAGGGACCTCGAGAGGTCATCGAGTCCAGTCCCCTGCCCGCATGGCAAGACCAAATACTGTCTAGACCATCCCTGATAGACATTTATCTAATCTACTCTTAAATATCTCCAGAGATGGAGATTCCACAACGTCCCTAGGCAATTTATTCCAGTGTTTAACCACCCTGACAGTTAGGAACTTTTTCCTAATGTCCAACCTAGACCTCCCTTGCTGCAGTTTAAACCCATTGCTTCTGGTACAATTAACCAATTGTACTCGATATAATACTTGGTCAGTCATTTTGCTGTGAGAATATATATATGTACACAAACAGAAACAAAATATTTCTTCTGTCATACTGTTTGAATATGAACATATAGTACTATAGTAAATGAAACAATGAATTCACACTACTGTGGCTCTTTTGGGTAATGTTTCTCACTAATTTGGCTCCTGAACAATTCAGGTATGAGTATCACTGCTGTAAATCGTCCAGTGGTACTAAGTCACCATCTAGAGTACACAGCTTGTAGAGATATTGTCAGGGATATTGTCACTGTACATCACACTCCACGGTGTGCAGCCTGCAGCAGTACTACAGAATAACACCATTTATTACTAAAACCCTGACTGCAGTATTACCTTATCAGCTACAGTGCAGTTCCAAGAGCGGTTTACTATGTCACAATCCACAACTTGAGGTGTCCTGCACTATTCATAAGAACATAAGAACGGCCGTACTGGGTCCAACCAGTGGCATAGCCAGGATCCAAGAGCGGGGGGGCAAACATAAAAAAGGCGCCTCCCCTTGGCTCCTCCTCTGGCTGCTCCGCACACCCCCCCCTTGGCTGGCTTCTCCAACTGTGCTGCCCCCCCATTTGCTGCCGGCCGCCCAGCTGTGCCCCCCCTCACTCCTCTGGCCACGGCTGCTGGCCACGCTGCGGGCCACCTTGCTGCGCCCCCCCCCCTCGTTCTGCCTCTTCCGGCCGTGCCCGCTGCCCCGGCCCATTGGCTGTGGGCCGCCCTGCTGCACCCCCCCCCTCGCTCTTCCGGCCACGGCTGCGGGCTGCCCTGCTGCGCCCCCCCTCGCTTCCCCGGCCGTGGCTGCCGGACGCCCTGCTGCGCCCCCCCTCGCTCCTCTGACCACGGCTGCCGGCCACGCTGCACAGGCCGCCCTGCTGCGCCCCCCCCTCGCTCCGCCGGCCGCGGCTGCTGGCCGCCCTGCTGCGCCTCCCCTCGCTCCTCCGGTCATGCCGCCCCCTCCCCATGGCTCCTCTGGCCGTGCTGCCCCCCCCTTGTATGCAGGAGATCAGCGCTGGCCGGCAGGCGCGCCACTTTTTAAAAATGTGCTGAAGGGAAGCAGCTGCTTCCCCTGCACCCCACTAGCTACGCTACTGGGTCAGACCAAATGTCCATCCAGCCCAGTATCCTGTCTACCGACAGTGGCCAGTGCCAGGTGCCCCAGAGGGAGTGAACCTAACAGATAATGATCAAGTGATCTCTCTCCTGCCATCCATCTCCACCCTCTGACAAACAGAGGCTAGGGACACCATTCCTTACCCACCCTGGCTAATAGCCATTAATGGATTTAACCTCCATGAATTTATCCAGTTCTCTTTTAAACGCTCTTATAGTCCTAGCCTTCACAACCTCCTCAGGCAAGGAGTTCCACAAATTGACTGTACGCTGTGTGAAGAAGAACTTCCTTTTTTTTTGTTTTAAACAAACAAGAATAGAAAATAGGGAAAAAAATACTATAGTCTAGTATCCTCTTCGGTACAGATCCTTCTGTGACACAATACAATAAAACAACCCCTGTATTCCCTACCATATTTTTCCCTCACTAAAGTACCAAGTCTGTAATAATATTAAATTCCAATCACTACTCCTTTACACACAGATTACATCACCAGCCTCTTTCACAGATTCTCAGGGGCACATAGATCAGTTCTAAACAGTACAGGTTTAAATGTTTGTACATTGTTTTGAAAATGCAAAATATTACAGTGGGAGTTATTAAAACGGGACATGTACCACCCAGCATAGTTACATTTACCATGCTGTCTGAGGTATTTACCATTTTAAGTATTTGTGGGAATATCACAAATACCATAGCAAAGGTAAATTCTTGAGTCAGGTAATTTTTTCCTTTAATAGCACCAAATTTATATGAAAGATGAATGGTATTATTTCAGTACTAATGCACCAGATCATGGTAACTGTGACTATCTCTAAAAGGATTTTCCTTTTAATTTATTAAAACAATATGAATTTTTCAAGCAAGCATTTAAACATACCAGTATTTAAATACAAATGCACAACAGCAAGTTTACACTGAAGCAAAGTGAGAGTTGCCTGATTAGCCTAACTTTTAAGCTTATTGTCAAACAACCTGCATTCACACTGAAATATCTGACTTACCACGAGTCGATGTTTTTTCTCTGAATCCACTGGTTTTCCAGCTTCCATGCAAGCCGTGAACCAAGAGATATCAAGGAGTTCGAACCTTGAACTGTCCCTCATCTTGTGTCCTCTCAGCCATTCCAGAACTTCAGCACCAGAATTGTTCTCTGCCACAATGTGAGTGACAGAATCACTATAAAGGGAAAAATTAAGATGAGGTTTTCTTTTTTCTGAATCCAATTGTAGATAGCTACAATGCTGCTATTTCAATATTGACATGCACTCCCTGAAAAATGTCTTATATATTGTATGTCAGAGCGCAGGAAGTGTGTGTGTTTTCATATCACAATATTTGTTTTCCATTCAGTGAATCTCGTTTAAGAAAAAAAAATTTTCATGACATCTATAAGTGCAGCATTTTCATCCTTTCAGCATTATTTAACTTCTGTAAGACACTGTTCTATTACACTTCTTTTTGCAACTTGGAAGATATTACACAAGCAATATTATAATGAAGAGGCTGGTTTATGTTACCTGCCAGCCCCGAGAAAAATAAAATTCCCACTCAAAGATGAGAGCTTCATAATACTTCAAAATCTACCAAACAGAATCCTATAAAGTTCCACAGTTGCTAATATTTTTAATAAACTTAAATCTTCTGTACCTAAATAAAGTACTTAAATGGCAGTAGCAAATGTGCACATGATAGAAATCGTATGAATTATAAATCTTGTCTGAAGGCCACCTCCTGGCTCTTTTGATGTCCAGGTTTAGTTTAGCTTAAAACTGAGTGTTTAATGTAAGAGAGACAAGGTGGGTGAGGTAATATCTTTTATTAGACCAAGTTCTGTTGGTGAGAGAGATCAAGCTACACTGTGTAGCTTGAACACTTGTCTCTCTCACCAACAGAAGTTGGTCCAGTAAAAGGTATTATCTCACCCACCTTGTCTCTCTAATAACGTGGAACTGACATGGCTACAACTACACTGCAGACATGCCAAACCCGTGAAAAAAAAACAGACATTGGGCTTGTTTTTGGCTTAACTGGCATGAGTTGCTTGTTGGCTAGTTTTTGGCTTGTAGCTTGTTGCTTTTGTTGTTGTTGTTGTTGTTGTTGTTTTGATCAGCTCCCAGCAAGCAGGGGCAAGGTGGGAAGAGAGTCAGGCGTGCACAGTGGGCCCACCACAGTTCCAGACTGCACGCCAGTGGGATCTAGTCACACAGAGTGTTGGGGTTCTTAGGGATTGTTTTGAAATGGGATTAGCTTGATTTTTGGCTTATTGTGAAAATCAGGGTATTTATTTACCGCATGAAAGTTGGCAACTGTGCTACACTGCACATCCTATAATGTAAGTCGCTTACTATCTAATATACCATATGATAGTTAGTTTTAGAATGTCATAGAAATAGGGGACCAGAAAAGTCACTCCAATATAATTTTACTTGCTGTATCTGAAGTACATGATAAAGAATTATTAGACATAGTATGAAGAATGACTGTACCTCAGCATCTAAAGATTATGTGTACTATTCAGTTATTCCATCCTTACACAGATATGTTTTTTGCTGTATGGGAAGCAACAAAAAGACCAAAAAAAATACCGTTTATGATTGATTTCTGGAAATTTAACAGGGTTTAGCCAACTGTATTTCTGAGTATGGTTCTGAGCATGTGAGAGAGATACCACATTTCTCATCACATAAGGAACTATCATAGGTACTCATCAAAATATAATGCATAGATGCTAACAGAGTCCTCGATTGTCCCTTCTGTTCCCATGAGTGGAGGGGACCCAGATAAGTGCAGCCCAGGAGAAAATTTCTCCACCAGAACATGACACTGACAGAGCTCCAAAGGATTTAAACATTAAGGCCGATGGTCAGTGGAGTGCCATCCATGTATGCAATGCATGTATTGCATGCCCCATAATTCACAAAACAATGTTTTATGCTAGAAGCATTCGAAAGCCCTGTATGTAATCAACCTGTTCGTGTCTTTTTGTTTCGCTGGGAAGGCACACAATACTCCAAGTTGCATCATGTTGCCTAGGCAACATGAATATTCAGGCAGCTGATTTCCTGTCTGGCTGTGCATCAGAAAAAAGTAGCTACGGCGTGCAAGTGTACAACTGAATCATCCATGATAGAACAGAGCTAGCAGCACAAACTTTTCTTGCTAGTTTGCTTGATGAAACCTCAGATACTGTATTGCCAATAAGTCTCTGCTTTCGTTTGTGCTGCATTACGTGACCAAGAATGGTGGTGATGTAGAATGTTTGGTTACTTTTACTGATGTTAGTAACAATCAATCTGCAGCAGGCCTTTGGCAGCATGTTGAGACAGTGTGCCAGAACTTTAAATTTGGAGACAAGTTGGTAGGTCAGACATATGATGGTGCAGCAGTAATTGCCAGCGACATAAGTGGGCTTTGAAACTGTGTTTGTGAGATGTCTCCCCGTGCACTTTTTGTTCATTACTACACTCATGTTTTAAATCTTGGTCTCAGTTTTGCACCAAACAGTATCAGAGAATATCAGATTTTCTTCAAAAATTTAGAAAGAATATCTGCATTTTTCCCTCCAACTTCAAAGTAGGCTGAAATTCTTCAAAACATAGTTCAATGGAGGCTGCCTTCTGTTTGTACCCGAAGGTGGGATTTTCACTAAGGCTTGTACAAACTGTTAAGCAGAGCAGAGAAGCTCTGACTGAACTCTTCAAAAATGTGGTGCAAAATCCAGCAGGCTGGGATGCTCAGTCTTCTTCCTCAGCCTTCTTCCTTCTGACCATGCTCAATGATTTTCAGTTTCTGTTTCTCCTTTGCTTCTACAGTGATATATTTGAAGTGACAGAAGGGAAATTTGACATTCTTCAAACCAAGATGTATGATATTGAATTTTGTATCAAGCAGATTTGTGAGACATTAGAGCAAATGTCAGAGCTAGTTGCACATGAAGCTCAGGAAAAAAGAGCAAGAGAAAGCCAAGCGACATATAAGTGTCTCTTTTTTGAGATTATTGACAATGTCAGCAAACAGTTAGAATCAGTCAGCAAACAGCTGGATCCAACAAGATTCATGAGAGTTCCAGACATTTTTTGGAGTTGATGTTCTCAAATCTCGAGAAGCATCTTATCTGAATTTTTGACATTCATCAATTGCATTTCGAACAGTGTGCTGCATACAACTCAAAAAACTGCAAGGAGAAGGTGCATTTGACTTGTATAGAACTATTTATATGCTGAATTTACATACTTGCTTCTCTGAGATCAGCAAATTGTCTGCCATAATTCTGACTATTCCCTACTTTACAGCCATGGCAGAAAGATCTTTTTCAACTTTAAAGAGCATTAAGGCATTTACATGCAACACCCAGGGGTGGCAAATGCTTGTCCAGATTGGCTTTTCTGGCCATTGAAAAAGAACTGCTTATGTATCTGCACAGCTTACCAAATTCCTAGGACTTGATCACTAAGGAGTTTCTTTAAAAAAAAAAAAAAGTAAGAATGGAATCCCACATTTGTATATTCTCAGCTTTCATTATATTTGACTACTAGTGTTTGCCAAAGCAAATATATTTGGTTTATTAATCGCTATGTATGTTAGATAAAAACCTTTTTATCTGGGTGAGGTAATATCTTTTATTGGACCCACTTTGTTGGTGAGAGAGACAAGCTTTCAAGCTACACCCAGCTCTTCTTCAGTTCTGGGAAAGGTATTCAGAGTGTCTGTCACTGCTAAATACAAGATTGAACAGATAGTTTAGCATAAGTAGTTAGCACATAATATTTGCAATCAAGATGTGTACAAACTTGTAAGCAGATCAAGGAAACTCGGACTGAACTTGTTAAAAATGTGGTGCAAAATCCAGCAGATTGGAACACTCCGTTGTTTTCTTCAGCAATGGGTTTTCTGACTGTGCCAGTATACACCCTGTATTCACACCTACACACTATTGTAATAATCTTTGTATAAGGTATGCTTTGTAATGTATCATTTGAAAACTCATAATTTGTGGGTCAGTATAATCCTGATATAATATGTGTGGCAACATTGTATGTGAAGTTATAAGATTTGCTGTATGATGTTATTAACACATGTTCCAAACCCCACAGACCTGCTAAAAGAGAAGTCAGCAAACAGATCTGTCCTAAGCAAAGGAATGTGTGCTTGCCTTGATTTGCATTTATCTTGCATTTAAACAAGATCATCAAGCAGGAAGGGAAACAAAGGAAGCTCAAACAGGTGAAGAAAAACAGCAAGGAACATCCTTCCACACAGATTCTTTGTCTCTTGGTTCTCTGTTGGAAATGTTTTTCAAGAAGGGGACTAGAATTATAAAAAGCAGAGGCAAACACCCCAAGATACTCCTCTCTCTTTCCCTGCCCACCTCATTCTCCATACCCTGAGAAGACAAAAGGAAACAGGTGTTGAATTCTGGAACAGGGATCCCAACCTGAAAGTCAGTAATCTGCTGGAGCATGAGGTGAGAATGTTTACTTTGCAACTAATTTAGTTTCTTAGGTTAGGCACTAGTAAGCATTTTATCTTTATTTTTCTTGTAACAATCTCTGATTTTTATGCTTCATTACTTGTACTCAATTAAAATATCCCTGTTTGCAGTTAAAAACTTGTTTTACTATTTAAATTGAAGTGTCTGGGTAACTATTTAAGGTAATAAACTGGCATATTATTCCCTTAAAGGAATAAAAGACTTAATATATTTGTACTGTCCAGGAGAGGGCTGAGCAGTATAGAACATACATTTCTGAGGGAAGATCAAGGACTGGGGGTGTGTTGGAGTCACTCTGAAGTATAACCCAGGCTGGTGAGAGCCAGTGTGTGGCTGGCAGGCTGCAGTTTCACACACCCACACACGCTCAGGGCATGGCCTTCATGCTGGAAGGCGGTTTGTGAGTAGCCCAGATGGAAACTATTACAGCAAGGCATATAAGGCACCCAAGGTTGCAGGGGCAGGGTGACACAGTGCCCCCATTAAACTGGTGCTTGATGACTTTCTATTTGTGTTTCTCCTTTGCCTGTACAGCAACATTTATGAAGATACATTAGCAGTTCCTTTAGCTGTGACACCCTGAGTATCTTTCCCAGCCACACCTGAAGAAAAGTTCTGTGTAGCCCAAAAGTTTGTCTCTCACCAATAGAAGATATTCCAATAAAATATATTACCTCACCCATCTTGTGTCTCTAATATCCTGGGACAGACATAGTCATAACAATATTGCTTAAAATCTATTTATCTGTCATCTAAAACCTTGTTTCATGCCATACTAAAAATGTCATAGCATGCCACTGCTGAAGGTGGACAGGGTCAGAGCAGGGAAGAAGTCACTCTCTGCAACATACTTCCCTGCTGATCCCCTGGATATCCAAGCAGGTAGCCAAATTTGTATAGCAGCCGCAGCAGTGCGCTAAGCACTTTAAACACAGCCCTGGAGAACTCACAATCAAAATGAAAACTAGCAAAAGCGAAGGCAAGGGGAGCAACAAGAAATTGAATGATGAAGTTAGGCATTTGTCTTGTTAGTTCCCTGGTTTTTGCTTTAATCACTTTCTCTCTTTTCTCCCTCCCCCAGTTCCCAGCCATTTCCTGATATTTCCTCTTTTATGGAAGTACCCATCTCTCACAAACAGCAATAAAAGTATGTTCACATCTTCTCTGATCTACTGGGAGTCAGAAATAATGGGTACTAATAATAAAAAGGCAAAGGGCCGTGCAAATTGTTCAAAAGTTACAAAGATATTGGATACTTGGATGCTTTGAGCACTGTAACTGGCGCTTGTCACTATTTAGGAAGGAGGATACTGTAAAAGGGGATTTCATCAGGTAGAGTGAGACAGCCTGATTTGATCCTTTTGAACAGGGATGAACAGGGGAAGGTTCAGCAATGCCTTGGAGGAGGACCCAAATATGATCTCTAGTTGCTTGAAAAAAAATGCTTTACAAACTATTTACACCCTGAGCACATAAGCTGCCAGCAGTCAAAGTCTCTACCAGGCCTGCTGGTATTCTCGATTACGTAGAGGAAATTTTTATCAAACTAGTAGGAAATTGTAAGTGCAACCACTCTAAAGCTCCACTGAAATAGTCACATTTGAGTGGGATATAGCAATTAACAGGTTAGTAAAATGCACAGCTGTGGATTGGAGACTGAAACCTCTAAGACAATGAAAAAATAGAACATGACTCTCTCCAGTTCAGGCAGGCAGGCACCTTTACACTAGTACTAACTCTACTGAACTCTCAAGGAAGGGTATAGAGTACACACTTCCAGCTCAAGCCCTCATATCTTTCAGCACAGAGCAAGATTCCATAAAATTTTTTTAAGATATTAGCATTCCACATCCCTAAGTATGGTTCAAGTCCCTTATTCACATCAATAACCCATTGACTTCACTAAGTTCAGTCGGCTAGCTCTGCCCATAAGGCCTGCAGTTACACCTCCTAAAGTACTGTTATTATGTGATCTTCCAATGTACTCAATGTACAGTGAGCTGTATTTTGAAAAGGTAAATTAAAAAAATTTCACTGTGGAAGAAAATCCCTTTTCTCATATCATAAAACTTGTAGAGCAGAGCGTCAGAAAAGTTGCCTATCTCAATTTATTCTAAAAGATGGCAAATCTAGGTGAGTCTATTGAGTGGGCAATATTATGTTTATTGTTATTTAACCCTGTTAAGTTCTCCTTTAATTAAAACTGTTCTGTTTTTACTTGTGTACAAAAATTCAGTTAGAGACATAAAGCTTCTGCTTCCTGTGGTTTATTTCACCTTATATAAAATATTCATATTTAATGTATTTATACCAAGCTGCAGATCTGGGAACTCTGCCATCGTTATACTCGCAGCAGCAGTTTAGTTGCTGTGCACCAGTTTCCTCTGGTACCTCTACAGCTGTGCTTGATTCTTGGCAGAAAATGTAACAAATTTAGAGTTTCCTCTAGCATTCTTGACAACAACAAAAATCAACAGTTATAGTTCTGTTTTTTCCAGTTGCAACTAGACTGAATTTAATCATACTGGCCCACTCCTGACAAACAAAAGTTGTATAATCTGTGTCCTCTCAGAAAGTTTGAAATTTTGGCAAGAAACCTCTGTCTCAAAAACCCACATAGACCCAAAGCTTTTAAGATACACCTCAACAGAGTCCTGATCCAAAGCCCTTTGAAATGAAAGGAAGTTTTTCTACTGACTTCAATGGGTTTTGGATCAGACATTAACTGCCTAATTCTATGCCATACCTGCCTGTATTTTGTTTTGTAAACTGTTTACATCCCCTAGTTTTCTCCTTTTCTGATTCTGCCTTTCAAGGTCACAAGATCTGGACAAAAACAACAAGGAGTCCGATGGCACCTTAAAGACTAACAGATTTATTTGGGCATAAGCTTTCGTGGGTAAAAAACCTCACTTCTTCAGATGCATGGAGTGAAAATTACAGATGTAGGCATTATATAATGACACAAGAAGAGAAGGGAGTTACCTCACAAGTGGCCTGCATCTGTAATTTTCACTCCACGAAAAGTTTATGCCCAAGTAAATCTATTGGTTTTTAAGGTGCCACCGGACTCCTTGTTGTTTTTGTAGATGCAGACTAACACAGCTACCCCTATACTTAAGCTCTGGACAGTTTACAAGAATGGGTGTGACAGGGGTATTTAGGAGCTGAGATTGGGAAGCCCCAGTCATGTTTTTCGTACATATTCTATTTAGCAGGCATTTTATACAGACATGAACAAAAATTGATTTTCTTTAAGTTAAATGTTCATGAAATTGGAGGCTGACTGCACTAAGTAAAAACAGGCATAGTGCAGGTAGAACAGATGCTGTGTCAGCACCCATACATAAATTTACCATTGACAGTACACCTTAATCCTCCGATGCAACGTCCCTGCTACTCCAGTACTGGGCCATTCTACACAGAGATGGCAGATTGTCCCAAAGCATACGCCAATGTCTAACACTCCCCAAGTGTGTTACTCAGTAGGACAGTTCAAATGAGGAAGAATTACTTAATGGAATACCAGAGATACTGGAAAGATATATTTCCCTATCAATCTTTCATGGTTTCTATAGAGGCAAATTCAACGTCTTCCTTTTCTTTTCAGGAATAGGCCACTACATTTAGATTCGTTCAACTACAACTGGATTTCAATGGGCCAAAATATTCCAGCAAATCATTGGTTGGTGTAAATCAGAATAGCTCAGTTGGTTTCAATAGAGCTTTGCAAATAGCACCCACTAAATATCTGGCTCACTGATTCCAATGAAACTATACAAATGAGTAAGAGTAAATCAAGTGAGTAACACTTGCAGGATCAGACCCTAAATTTATTTGATTTTCCATAGGAGAGAAGTCCATTGAGAAGTTCAAACTCATTAAACTTGACAGACTAAGACAAATTTGAACCATGAATCTTAGAGGTCAAAGATTAGAATATTTGCTTATGCCTGTATGCTGCCTATTGTCTTTTAGGATTTTCTTTCCTTAAGATAACATGAATTTATCTACTAAATATGAAATAATCACTTAGTAGAAAGAATAAAGATTATACACCAAATACATAAATAAATAAAATGTTAATCACAGTCACTTGAACAAATGCATTTATCAATATCTTTGTTGTATAGAAAGAGATGCTACTGAAAAACCTGACTGTTTTACCGGATTACCTCAAAACTGCAGTATTCCCGTGTACCTCTGCAAGTTTTGTTATAGTAAATACCTTGAATACAGCACATACTAAGGTTAGCTGTCAGCATATCTTATTTAGTTATCTAACGTAATCAACAAGTTTTTAAGCATCATCACTGCATATGATTTTCTGCTTACATAAAGATTTTCCTACCTTAACTCATTTTCTACCCTGAAACCTTTTCTTCTTGCCAGCTCCATCAGGAATGTCCTTCTAGTCACCCCCATTTTCCTCTCCATAATAAAAATTACTAATTCACTGAACTTTACTTCACAACTGCTGAGAGAAATTGGAGGATGCATCCCTTTCTGCTTTTTTCTCTGGGGGAACAGGCTTGGAGTTCTGATCTTATCCATGATGCAAGATAGTATTTTTCAACTTGACTGTCTAAATGTGTATTTACATTCACACTGCCAACCAATAGCTGTATCTGATGTCACCACCCATTGATGTTATTTTCTTCTGTTTCTCTTCTGAAATCAGAAACAGAAGCTACATGAACAGAAACATTAGTTGCTTTGCACTCTGAATATTTCTTTGAACTTACATGTGGGAAGAATTTTAACTACTCCAGACAGGTGCATATGTATTGAAATTCATTGGTATTGAATGTGGCCACTGCCTCTAAAGACTTAATCCAGATAATATTGTCATAGCAAATTATTTAAATACATTGTGCCAGATCTTCAGCTGGTAGAAACTGGTGTAGCTCCATTGACTTTCATTTTAATTTCTTTTTCTTTTTCAATTCCATCATTTTGTGGTCACATACATTTTCTCCAACTTGAAAAGAAAATTTAAAATAATCATTACTCTTGTTTTTACTTAGAAACTGCTTCTGAGGAAAGGTTTAAGTAATATCTCATGCTTATGGCTTATATTGTTTGGCACTCTTGTTATTTCTATTCAATTAGCTTTGGGGCGTGTTCTGGTTTATGTATTTTTGCACAATTGTTTCCTGGGGTTGTGTTTTTAACTTCATAAAACTTTGACATAAAATGAGTTTTTTTTTAAAAAGCAAACAAAAAAAGCACTTTGAAACAATATCACAATAAAATCAATCCCTTGGAAATTTAATTTGAAGGAAATGAATAGCAAAACATTAGAGAACGATTTTATAGACACTTTAAATGCGCCAGTAAATTGCCAGTGAAAGACTCTCTGCAGTATTTACACTGGGGTGCTATACTGGAGTGCAGAACTGTCTCTGCACTTCCTATCAACTGCTGGATCCCAGGAGCCCCAATAAACTATGTTATGGACACAGAGGGCCTGTACTGTAGCCACTATTCCCCATTGCCCTGAACCTTGTGCAGTCATCTATACCCGTGCAAACTGAGGGTACAGCTACACTAGAAGCTAGGTGTGTGATTCCTAGCTTGTGTACACAAACTCACACTACTGCTCATCTGAGCTAGCAACTAAAAATAGCAGTGTAGCTGTGCTAGCACAGACATTAGCAGCAGCATGGACTAGCTGCCCCGAGTATGCACCCAGGGAGTTCAGGTGGGTTTGTGCTCAAGGTGGCTAGTCTGTGCCATGGCTGTTGCTGCCGATGCTATCGTGGCTACGCTATTTTTAGTGCTCTTGCTTGCCACTAGCACAAGAACGTATACATGAGCTGGGGATCACACCCCTAGCTCCTAGTATAGACAGGCTGTGAATGAAGAATCAGGTCCATAGTATAGACATTGTTATTTCAACAAGGCAAATTGCATCCTCATTACACTGTGGATCATGTCAAACTGGGCTTTTTGATTTGAGCTATGCTGAAATATAAAGTCTATTGTAGGAAGGAAATTAAATAAAGTACGTACCTGACTTTTTCCAAACTTCCTGTGAAACAACATGAAAACATTTGGGTAAAAAAATAACATTTTTTGCATAATTGCAAACTCTAATTTTACCAGTTCTGCAGGAAATGTTAAAAATATCCCGGCTTGAGCATCTCAGCAATCATACCAGTGAGAGAAAGCAAGCAGGAAAATTCTGCCTATGTCATACCTGATTTTTATGAACCCCCAAGTGTGATTTGAATGGTAACTTTGTCACCATGCATATATAAAAATGTGTTACAGAATAAAGACTGTTTTCAGCAGTTATTGCCCTTATTTTAAAGTTTAATTATGAAAAAAGTTGACACTTTTCCCAGCATTGCCCCCACCTTGCTGTATCAACTGAGTTGTCACCAGTATTAAAAAAGAGTTATTGTTAAAATAGAAATGAGACATCAAAAAATTAAACTAGATGGCTTTTTCAGCTCTGGGCCCTTCCTTGGGCCATGATAAAAATACATATTTTAGTTCATAAACTAAACTACATTCATTTCTTTCATAGCCTGAGGATAACCCAATGGCCAAAATAGCAGATCTACTCCTGTTTACTAGTTGTCACATAAATGTTACCAAAACAAATAATTTTTGTTATTTTTAAACAAATTTTAATGTTTCAAATAGGGATAGATAAGTGGAAAAATAGACGTAAAAGGTTATATGTAAAAGAATTGCAGCGGGGGTGGGGGATTACGATGATCATGGCCTTAAGATTCTAGGCAATCTGATATGGTGGCATCACTTTTCTTTGCCAGCCAGCTGATTAACCTTAAAGCATTGGAAATCTCCCTTTTTACTACCTTCCCAATCTTGGTACTTTACTTATCTCAATTTCCTACAAAGAATAATGTATTTGAGAACAGGTTCTCATCTAAGTTAAAGTCCTCTTTCATGTTGTAATTAATTCAGTGTGGTTGAACATGGAAAGATAATTTCCCTCAGTGTAACAGCAAGATGCCCAGTGCCAGTAAACAATTCTTCTGGCACAAAGATCCCCCTTAATATACCTTGGGCCAGATTTTCAAACGTATTTAGCGTGCCTAAAGATTCAGATAGAATCCTAGTGAGATTTTCAAAAATGCTTAAGTATAGGGTTACCAGATAGCAACTGTGAAAAAACGGGACAGGGGGTGGGGAGGGTAATAGGTGCCTATATAAGAAAAAGTCCCAAAAAACAGGACTGTTCCTTTAAAAATGGGACATTTTGTCACCCTACCTAAGTAGGTGAGTCCCTACCTCCCCTTGCAGTTAATTTCTGTTTTTTTGTACAGCTCTTCTTTGAACCTAATGCAAACAGATTTATTTTCTTCTTTGTCTAATAAACACAGCATCAATGTCCTTCAAAGGTCTGGCAATGATCCAATTTTACCAGAAATAACTTCTGAATTTAACTGGATTTTTACCTCCCACTTGAATAATCCTACAATTTTACAATATAAATAGCTCTTGACAAGAACTCACGAGGTGGAATACGTACTTGGGGTAAGCAAAACACAATCCAGGTGGCAGTTGTATTTGTGGTTACTTTGCCAAAAAAGAATAAGCAAGGATTTAATCTCATGAGTTACTAAATCAAATTTAAAGTTAAATGGCATCCCCCTAAAATAGACATTTCTAGACTAAATGTTTGAATTATTTTGGTGTTATCAGTTATTATTTACATCTAAGTAGAGTAAGAAATAATTGTCAGCTCTAGTGGTTCTCAACCTTTTGGCATCCAAAAAATCATCCATTGAGCCATGATAGATCCCACAATCCATTGTGGCCCCCAAAGATTGTAGGACTGAGGAAACAGAAAGAAACAATGAGAGGAATTGGACGCTGTGTGGCGGTGATGGTGAGGAGTATTGAAGTTGGATTGGGCTCCTGGGATTTGCTTTATTCATTGGTGGTGAAATATCATGTCCAGAATTCCTGCCAATCTAATTTTGTAAATTACCCGGGCAGTGTGAGTGCCACTGAAAATCAGCTCGCGCGTGCCGCCTTCAGCATGTGTCCCATAGGTTGCCTACCCCTGTTCTAGTCTTTCTATATTCTTAAATATAGCTTATCACCTTGCAAACCTTGGGTTCATGCTGTGTCTCCGCGAGGAAGCAACTAGATTATTTTTAATGGTTTTCAGAAAAAAAAAATAAGCATGTATGCAAGTTGATGGACCTCTCTCACTGAAACACTGCCTGCAAACCACCATCTTCATCAAAGCTGTACAGCTAGAATCAATGTAAAACCAGGCAGTGAAAGTAGGGAAAATGTCAATACAATAGGAGACAGACCACAAGATTTCTTTCAAGGATTGAAATAATCAGATGCATGCATCCATCCACCAAGAAACCTTCTTGGGGTTTCTCTACACTTAAAACACTGTAGCAGAGAGCTGTGCCACTGTAGCACTTCAGTGTAGACACTACCCATGCTAATGGAAGGGCTTCTCCATTGGTGTAAGTAATCCACCTCCCTGAGAGGTGGTAGCTAGGATGATAGTAAAATTCTGTCTACACCGGGATTGAGAACAGGCTAACTCTCTGCCTTGCTCCAGGATGTGGATTTTTCACACCCCTGAGTGACACAGCTATATTGACCTAATTTCCTAGTATAGAGCAAACCTCAGATTCAACAGGATTCTTTCATATTGTTTGCAATGAACTAACAATTCACATGAAGTGGTAAAAAAGCTATGCTAGTAAAGATGCCAATCAAGGAATTGGCCAAATCTCTGACACTTAAGTGTAGCAAAGGAATTGCTGATCTTTTCACGGTCTAGGCTAGAGATGGTCAGAAAATG
This sequence comes from Trachemys scripta elegans, assembly GCF_013100865.1. Lineage (NCBI taxonomy): Eukaryota > Metazoa > Chordata > Testudines > Emydidae > Trachemys > Trachemys scripta. The sequence goes on along the minus strand of NC_048304.1, from coordinate 96,331,938 downwards.
CCCTCCCATTTTCCTCCTTCCCACCCCCCATTGAAAATTTTCATGAAAACAAATTTAATATAATATAAAATCATTTTTGTCTAAATTTTCTACTGAAACATTTGAATTTTGGCAAAAAATTGAACCAGGCCTAGCTGGATCTGATACCTGTTGCAAATATAATATGTCCCTGAAGTTAAACAGCAGTTCTGGCATTTTCACATTACTGAAGGTCCAGTTTCAGGTCAGCATGTTGAATCCAATTTAGGCAAAGTTGTAACTTACTATGTTGATCTGGTACAGGTTATACATGAACATTCATGTCTAAAGAAACTATTCAATTTTTAACTCCCTTTTGCACTTGACTCAGGATACTTTGGAAAGTGACTGGTCCACTGACAATCCAAAAGGCACAACCACAAACCATACTGTACCTAATTAACTATGTGTTCAATAAAAAGAATGGGTGGCCTGATTCACAACTGCATTCACTTGGAGAAAAATCCACACAAAAGTTAGTTTGTCATGTTTTATTCTTCACCAGAGCAATGGACAATTGCCACATGGTTGTTACTGTGGTAGAAAGCCACCTTCCCAGTGACTTAATTTGGATTATAAGTAGCCATCATTTCAGAAGAAGGTTGTCCCGTTACCTGAGTCATGATACCATATGTGACTTCTTACTCTTCACCACCCATGGTTAGTGGCATAAAAACCACACAGACCACAGCACTGTTTTCAACTAAGTGCAATTCCTCTTTATGTACCGTTCCCCAAGAGCATGGCATACTGCACTTCACTTGCAAACCTGTGTGGCAAGTTGACTACAGAAACACAATCATAGGATTTTTAGAATAATGTTTCCCCCTTCCTGATGCTGTTCCTGTAGAAAAAGATGATCAAGGCCACAGAGTGCGAATGATACATCTACAAACATTGTTGATGATTTAAATGATTATCCTACAAGCGTCAATGTGTTGCAGTGTTTGTATCAATCACAGTAACAGAAATAGTCTGCAAGCAGTACCCAGTATGGGCCTAATCCTGCACTCCTTAAGCAGGTATGAGAATTTTAACTCAATGGGAGTTAGACCTGAAGCAGGAGTGCAGGAGCAGCCTGCCTCTGTAAAGCATAGACATGCTTGTTCAGTTCCACTTCATCTCTGTATTAATGTATGTTTTCATTGTGCCTTACCTGGTATTTTCAGCAGTTTGCTTGCACATAAACTAGATATTAAAATATTTTATTAAATGTTTTTGTTACGTTCCATCTAGCTTTCTTGTGTAAAGACAAGAAAATGCTGTGAGATGATTTTACTGAATAGTTGCGGTATGTTAATCTTCAAAGCACAGAGGGAAGAAATGCAAATGGACAGCATTTTAACTATTGACTATCAACAGAATCTGTAGAGTGATTTTTATTCCTTTTTTTTTTCCAGTTGCAACAGATATATACAATGACCTTTCCACCATAGTTAAGTACAAAACCCATGGATTCGTTTTGCATAGATTCTTTGAAAAGTGGCATAAGGAAGTGTTTAAAATTTGTTGTCTTTGCTAGATGATGGAACTTGGGATAGAAATTCAGCATTTGTTAGATACCTCTGTCTTATTTTTAAGCCCTTCTGGTCTTTATTTTTCTTAAGAGGCTGCTGTGGCTTCTTGTTTGTTTGCGTTCTGGTGCTTATTTACTGCTGAGTATTCTATCTTTTGTCAATGCAGGTTCTAAATGTCTAGAAATAATAGGTTGAGATATTTTAGAAATAATATGGAAGGTTTTCCCTCCTTCTTCTAATAAAGTTTCTGTGGAATAGATTTAAAACCCAAAACACATTTTTAAATGCATTGTGATATGGCTCTTTTTTTCTATTTACATTGCACGGTACAAAAGCATAAAAGGGCACATATATAACCAAAGTGTAAGACCTAAATGAGATGTGCTTTTAAAAGTTTCCTTTTCCCCTATTTTGCTACTAAGAACATAAAATGACAAAATAAGGGTTTTTTTTTTAAAAATTGTCTATTTTACTATACTTCAGTCATCTGCTTTGATTGACATCAGGGAACAATACAGCATTCACTATAGCTTCACACTTCTGTTGTTAATCTAGCTCTATCTAAATAGGTTGTTAATTAGTTGTAGTTGGTGTCATTATTAAGTAGGCAGCCCCAGACTGCAGCAAAATATTTCCATTGCATTAGAACCAAAGGGTAAAGTATCTGGAAGGTACCTATCTCACTTCATCATTTACCCGCCACTGTGAGGGCCTCAGACACTGGTGCAACTTGGTCCCTCTTATTCGCTGCCTGTGGCACATAATATTCTCGTCTCATGTGGGCTGTAATTCTTTGGTCTAATTTTCATTTTTAGATTTAGTGTGCAGGTGCTGGGTGGTGTCCCTGGCCTGTGATATACAGGAGGTCAGGCTAGATGTTCTGGTGCTCCCTTCTGGCCTTAAACTCTATATGACAAATTACATGAGTTAGAGCTCTGATGAGAGGTTCTGAACAGTAGTAGCCAAATCAGCAGCCATTATTTAAATGTACTTCATGTGAAGCTATTTCTGAAGCTAATGTCTTTCTCCATTTTCTACTATAACTCTGGCAAAATTTATACAGTAAAATAATTCAACCTGTCTGCAAACAGAGAAGCGGTTACTCATGCTATCATGGTAGAGACCAGAGTTTGAAATAAGTGCGATAGTATTAGAGATGGGCAAATCTTACAAAATACATTCCAGATGTAGTGGTCCCTCTGTCTCAGGCTCAGAGGGAGGCCACTCTGACTTGCTGCATCAGGCAATAAACAGAAGCTAATTAGCAGTCCCTAACCCAATCCTCTTTACTAGGGCAGACAGTAATTCAAGTCTGGGCTCTAACCCTCTGAGCATGCAGAGCAATAAGCAGTCTTTGGGCCCAAGCCTCCTGGCTAAGGCAGATAATAAGCATAGTCTAGGCTCTGAATCCCTGGGCACAACAGAGCAACAAGCAATCTTTAGTCTGAGCTTTCTGAATAAGGCCGGCAGTAACTACAGTCTGGTTTCTAACCCTCTGGGAAGGGCAGAGCAGTAAGCAATTAAGCAATGTTTTGCCTAGCCTCCTGGCTAAGGCAGACAGCAAACAGTCCAGGGGCGTGCAGCCAGGGCCAGCTCCAGGCACCAGCTTAACAAGCAGGTGCTTGGGGCGGCCACTCCGGAGGGGGGACGGCACATCCAGCTATTCAGCGGCAATTCGGGGGAGGGTCCCTCACTCCGGCTCGGAGTGAAGGACTTCCCACTGAATTGCCACCGCAGATCGCGATTGCAATTGCGGCTTTTGGGGCGGGGGGGGGGGGCTGCTTGGGGCAGCAAAAACCCTGGAGCCGGCCCTGCATGCAGCTTTCTGGCTGGGGTAAGCCACAAATAAGGATCAGGCTTTCTGGCCTAGGGTGAGTAGGCTGCCATCCCAGGGTTGGAGTTGGCAGCAGGAGGAGTTGGAGGACCCGGGCCCACCTTACTCCACTGGGTCCCAGCCCAGGGCCCTAACAGTTACAGGGCATCCCGACACTGGGTCAGGCGAATACTGACTTGTATTGCAACAGCACAACCTAATGTCTGGTTCCCCTGGGCTGCTTCCTACCACAGGCCATGGTATGACTCCATAGTCTGCATCTCCTCAGTCTCCTTGGGATAAGTGGCGGGCGGCAGTCCCAGGAACTCTTCCCCGCCCTTGGTCTCCTTTGGGAGCAGGGCCCCATACAGCTTGGGGTCTCATCCAAAGTATTGCAGAGGGCTAGAGACATCTATCTCCTTCACTGGCTCTGGCCCAACTGAGCTGAAGGGCCCAACTCTTATGCTTCCTGTCTTTCCTCTCTGCTTCTCACACAGGAGATGGGCTTGGCTCTGCCCACCAGGTAGAGTGTAGTGGTCCCTCCATCTCAGGCTCAGAGGGAGGCCACTCTGCCTTGGATTACCTGTGCATACTTATACATCAGTTCACTTTCAGCAATATTTGTGCCCCTTTAGTGTTGACTTGCACCAGCAACTGAATTTACTTATATGTTTGTGGAAAGCAACTTTGAAGTGTGCATGCTCAAGTTTTCACATAAGAAATGTGAGACTTTATCAAGTAACAGAGTAGCAGCCGTGTTAGTCTGTATCCATAAAAAGAACAGGAGTACTTCATCCGAAGAAGTGGGCTGTAGTCCACGAAAGCTTATGCTCTAATAAATTTGTTAGTCTCTAAGGTGCCACAAGTACTCCTGTTCTTTTTATCAAGTAACCTAGATATCCAGAATATCAATTTTGGAAAGAGAGATTACAATTTATGGAGAAACCGATGAATTGATAGTATGCCTTGACTGTGCTTACTTAGCTATATTGTGGTATTTGGACTGTAAGATAAGGAAAGCTTACAAAGGAGACAAAAATCTTATAATTGCTGTCATTAAGTGCCTAAAACTTTTGTGGTACATGACTAGGAAGAGCTGTTAATAAGAATGTTAACACAGGAAAAACACAGAAAACGGCATAGTGAGAATGAATCCATCAACCTCTCATCTCTGATACTTAGAAATCACACAAGAAGAATCAGACCAACAACTGGAAAAATCCAATCCATTTTGAGGATTTGTTTGAGGATTCTTTACACAGACTGCTTTCTTCATAGTTCAGAAAAACCCTTTTCTTTTAAGTCAACTCCCCAGGAATTTATAAAAGACTGGGGCCATATCATGATTCAGAGAGCATGACAATATGGTCACTGGTACTCCACTTGCACCCGGGGAAAATTAATCAGCACGTGTCCTATAATTGGAAGAGATTAATTCCCTTTCCATGCTGACTCAGCTGTACCCCACAGAGACCTCTTTTCCCATGCCACCCCCAACTCCTACAAGGCTCTCCCTTGGGTGCACGATAAAGCTTAGAATTATAAAAGCTCCAAAGTTTGTTTTCACATACACAGTAACTATACATATTGCACATGATTGCTCTGCTGCTTCTGGTTGCGATTAGAACTGGGTGAATAATTGACTTTTTGGTTCAGCCAGCAAACCTGAAGTCACTGGAAATTTTTGGTTCATTTCCAAAAGTGTTCAGAATTTGTCAGCAAATTGGAAAAGTTCATTTCAGGCAAGTGACTTGTGTGTGTGTGTGTGTGTGTGTGTGCCCCTTGTGACAGACCCAGACCAGTGGGGTACAGGAGTCTGGTAGAGGGCAAATATACTGGTCACTGGATGAGTAGTTTTCTGTTCCCTGAGTGACCAGAGCAGGGGCTGTACTAGAGTAATCAGGAACCTGCTAGAACCAGTTAAGGCAGGCTAATTAGGACACCTGGAGCCAATTAAGAAGAAGCTGCTAGAATCAATTAAGGCAGGCTAATCAGGGCATCTGGGTTTTAAAAGGAGCTAACTTCAGTTTGTGGTGTGTGAGTGTGAAGAGCTGGGAGCAAGAGGTGCAAGGAGCTGTGCTGCACAAGCATTATCAGACACCAAGAGGAAGGTCCTGTGGTGAGAATAAGGAAGGTGTTTGGAGGAGGCAATGGGGAAGTAGCCCAGGGAGTTGTAGCTGTCATGCAGCTGTTACAGGAGGCACTATAGACAGCTGCAGTCCACAGGGCCCTGGACTGGAACCCGGAGTAGAGGGTGGGCCCGGGTTCCCCCCAAACCTCCCAATTGACCTGGACTGTGGGTTCTTCCAGAGGGGAAGGTCTCTGGGCTGTTCCCCAACGCACATGGTGAATCTCTGAGGCAAGAAAATCCACCAATAAGTGCAGGACCCACCAAGATAGAGGAGGAACTTTGTCACACCCTTTAAAACCTTTAGCCCTGACACTCTCCTGGCTTGTAGGAGACTCAGGTTTGAATTCCTCCGAAGGAGCAGTGACTTGAAGTCAAATATCCCTCCCATCTCTGTCTCCATCCTCCCCCCCTCCCCCACACACACATAAATACTGTAACAACCAGACTATTAGCTATTCTGGGGTGGATTACTCCCAGTCTTTCCTGCTGAAGCTGTTCCATTTAGCATAAATAATTAAATATTCATCATGTCAAAGAGATAGAGAGGGAGAAGGACTCTAACCTAGTGATTAAGGCATTCACCTGGGGGGTAGGACATTAAATCCCTCTTCTGAATCAGACAGAGAGAAAATAACCACTATGCCAAAGGACATGCACACACAGAAAGTTTGCTGAACCTGAAAAACTTTTGCCCAAGCCAAAATTATCCATTCAAATTCATAGATAGTTCCAGGTCAACCAAAACTGTATTTCTGGGCAAATAAACTATCACACAAGTGTTCACCCAACTGTAGTTCTAATATGTTATGGGACTGATTTGTGTCTGCCATGCTGTGGCTTCAATGATTTTGGTTATTTTACGTTTGTGCAAGTTAGAAAGACATTACAATGGATCCTTTCCTACCCCCAGTACAATTTCCGCGGACTCCATGAGAGCTGGGTCAGACTCTCAGGGTATGTCTACACTACCAGCTAATTCAGGCTTGGGACAAAGGGCTATTTATTTGCAGTATAGACATCTGGACTCAGGCTTCAAGGAGGGAAGGTCCCGGAGCTCGGGCTGCAGCCCAAGCCCAAATGTCTACACTGCAATTAAGCAGCCCCTTAACCTGAGCCCAGTAAGCCCAAGTCAGCTGGCACAGGCCAGCCACAGATGTCTAATTGCAGTCTAGCCATATCCTTACATGCAGTTAGCTAAATGTTGCTGAACATGCAGAAGGATCTTCTGAGAAAAATTACTTGTCTTAAATATACTGAACATCTGAGTAATTTATTAGAGAAATAATAAAAGCTTTTTAAACTAAAAAGCATCATGTAATTTGTATAAGTTATTGCAACAAGTAGACTGGAATCTAATAGGTATACAAAAGGAACTTTTGGCGGTTTGCCATTGGCTAGATGGGGATGGCCAATGCTCTGGTGTAGTCTGCGCTCGAGAGCTGGCCCCTCCCGCACTGTGGTATGAGGGGTAACGGCCGCTTAGTGCCATCCTCAGTCCAGCAGAGAGGAGTGGCGGCGGCATGGGGGGAATCCCGCTGCTCAGCCGCCCCTGCTTTCCCTGAGTGGTATTGTAGTCGGGGCTCTGACCCTTCGCCGCCCATGGAGCCTAAAGTTGCATTCAGAGGCACCAATCACTGTTGGAGTAGCGCAGAAACCAGTGGAAAAAAAAATATGGAGTGAGAAAAGCCAAAAGCAGTGTAGAGTTGGACCTTGTGAGGGGAATTAAAACCAATAGTAAGAGCTTTTATAGCCATATAAATAGGAAGAAAACAAAGAAAGAAGAAGTGGGACCAATTAAGACTGTAGATGGAGTGGAGATTAAGGATAATCTAGGCATGGCACAATATCTAAATGAATATTTTCCATCGGTATTTAATGAGACTAATGAAGGGCTGAGGAATAGTGGAAGCGAGACGGATGGGAATAAAGGAGTGGGGATTGACATTACCATATCCGAGGTAGAAGCCAAACTCGAACAGCTTAATGGGACTAAATCAGGCGGACCGGATGATCTTCATCCGAAAATATTAAAGGAACTGGCGCGAGAAATTGCAAGCCTGTTAGCGATAATTTTTAATGAATCTGTAAACTCGGGGGTGGTACCGTTTGACTGGAGAATAGCTAATGTGGTTCCTATTTTCAAGAAGGGGAAAAAAAGTGACCCGGGGAACTACAGGCCTGTTAGTTTAAAATCTGTAATATGCAAGGTCTTGGAAAAAAATTTGAAGGAGAAAGTAGTTAAGGACCTTGAGGTCAATGCCAATTGGGACAAATTACAACACGGTTTTACGAAAGGTAGATTGTGCCAAACCAACCTGATCTCCTTCTTTGAGAAAGTAACAGATTTTTTAGATAAAGGAAATGCGGTGGATCTAATATACCTCGATTTCAGTAAAGCGTTTGATATGGTACCACATGAGGAATTATTGGTTAAATTGGAAAGGATGGGGATCGATATGAAAATCCAGAGGTGGATAAAGAACTGGTTAAAGGGGAGACTGCAGCGGGTCGTACTGAAAGGTGAACTGTCAAGTTGGAGGGAGGTTACCAGTGGAGTTCCTCAAGGTTCGGTTTTGGGTCCGATTTTATTTAATCTATTCATTACTGACCTTGGAACCAAATGTAGGAGTGGGCTGATAAAGTTTGCGGATGACACGAAGTTGGGAGTTATTGCCAATTCGGAGAAGGATCGGGATATCCTGCAGGGAGATTTGGATGACCTTGTAAACTGGAGTAATAGTAATAGGATGAAATTTAATAGTGAGAAGTGTAAGGTTATGCATTTAGGGATGACTAACAAGAATTTTAGTTATAAGCTGGGGATGCATCGGTTGGAAGTAACGGAAGAGGAGAAGGACCTTGGAGTCCTGGTTGATCGCAGGATGACTATGAGTCGGCAATGTGACGTGGCCATGAAAAAAGCTAATGCGGTCTTGGGATGCATTAGGCGAGGTATTTCTAGTAGGGATAAGGAGGTGCTGGTTCCGTTATACAAGGCACTGGTGAAACCTCATTTGGAGTACTGTGAGCAGTTCTGGTCTCCCATGTGTAAAAAGGATGAAATCAAACTGAAACGGGTACAAAGAAGGGCCACTAGGATGATTCGAGGAATGGAAAATCTGTCATATGAAAGAAGACTCGGAGCTCGGTATGTTTACCTTAACCAAAAGAAGACTGAGGGGGGATATGATTACTCTCTTTAAATATATCAGAGAGATAAATACCAGGGAGGGAGAGGAATTATTTCAGCTCAGTACTAATGTGGACACGAGAACAAATGGCTATAAACTGGCCATCAGGAAGTTTAGGCTTGAAATTAGACGAAGATTTCTAACCATCAGAGGGGTGAAGTTTTGGAACAGCCTTCCGAGGGAAACAGTGGGGGCGAAAGATCTCTCTGGCTTTAAGATTAAACTTGATAAGTTTATGGAGGGGATGGTTTGATGGGATAAAGTGATTTTGGTCAATAACGTGCCATCGCTGGTAATTAGTAACAATGGTCAATGATGGGATATTAAAAGTTACTACAGAGAACTTTTTCCAGAGGGTCTGGCTAGAGAATCTTGCCCGCATGCTCCGGTTTCAGCTGATCGCCATATTTGGGGTAGGGAAGGAATTTTCCTCCAGGGTAGATTGGCAGAGGCCCTGGAGGTTTTTCGTCTTCCTCTGCAGCATGGGGCAGGGGTTGCTTGCTGGAGGATTCTCAGCGATTTGAAGTCTTTAAATCATGATTTGGGGACTTCAACAGCTGAGTCAAGGGAGAGAACTATTCCAGGAGTAGGTGGGTCAGCTTTTGTGGCCCGCATCATGCGGGAGGTCAGACTAGATGATCATAATGGTCCCTTCTGACCTTAGAGTCTATGAGTCTTCCATATTCTTGTGTAAAGTAATCATAGAATATCAGGGTTGGAAGGGACCTCAGGAGGTCATCTAGTCCAACCCCCTGCTCAAAGCAGGACCAATCCCAGACAATTTTTTACCCCAGTTCTCTAAATGGCCCCCTCAAGGATTAAACTCACAGTGCTGGGTTTAACAGGCCAGTGCTCAAACCACTGAGCTATCCTTCCCCTAATAAAAAAAGTAAAATAAAAAGAGAGTACCTGGCCACTTGCACATGGGGACTGGCCCAGAGTCCACTGTAATCAATGTCAGGATCAGGCCCAGGGTGCTGGAAGCTTCTGCTGTATCTGCTATGGACCTGAATAAGCACCAAGAGAAATTTGTTAGACCAACTTTACCTGTTGCCAGAGATATAATGTTACATTGAACAGAGAACTGACACTCTCTGAAAAAGCATGGATCAATGGGCTTTGTGTGAAAGCACCTCTCAATAAAACAGTCAGAGGTCCTAGAATATTCAATATGGAGTAGGATTTATCTGGTCACTGGCTAGGACACAAACATAAATACCCTCAATGCCAATACTAGCGCCAACTTGTTAAGCTACAACAGTCAGAGATCTCTCAGGGGAGTGAGGCTACACAAAGGGTTTACAGTATGGCCCACACCTGAATGGAGAGATTATCTCATGGACCATTTCCCTGTGTGAATGACAATCATATAACATTTCTGTGGCCACTCTAGAAACTGCTTACACTGAAAAATATTAAAAATTAATCTGTGATAGTCAATGCTTCTGCTGGTGGCTCCATTCCCTAAGCAAGACTCCTTATTTCCTCGTTATCTTTTATAGTAGTGGCTACTAATGCAAGCAGCTAGACTGAGTCCACCTACTTGTAACCTTCTGCTTTCAAAGGCATCCTGTACACATGAGGTTAATCTGGCGCAGTATCTTTAAGCTAACAAACTAGAATACTTAACAATGGACCAAACCCTACAATCCTTACTCAAGCAAGATTTCCTTTGGGATAAATGGAAGTTTTGACTGAGTGAGGACATCAGGAATTAGCCCCCAGTACACCACAAAACTCCCCCTCTGTTTGAATGGCTAGTAGAAGCAGTGCCCAGGCCCCAAATCTATCTCCAAACAAGCCGGTCACCAGCACTATCTCCAAAGGTTGTGAGAAGTGTTTTGTTAATTATTAAATCCTGCTACTTAGAAGTATTATATAGCTGGTACAGTACAGTCTGCACATTACAGTAATACTGTAAATAATGTAGTTCTACAGCTACTCATTAAAAAATTTGCAAACCAAAATGATGCATGATTAATGCATTCTATATTGTAGGTGGTAAAAACATGCTTCATTTAATAAAAATGAGATGCAAATTAATTATCCAAAACCAGTGACAAATAGAAACAGGCTAGCATTTCTATATTCAACTTAACTGGGGAAATATGTGAAATTCATATAGAAGGAAAACAGGATTGCATTTAAAATACATCTTTCAAATATACTCAAGTTGCAGTAGTGGGGGAAGGTTTCATTTTGCTTGCAGCTTCCACTTCACTAAACTGAAGATATCATCAAATCAGATATTATGTGAAGAGGGGATATATATAGTAAGTGCTATAGTTAAAACCAAGATTATCTACATAAGGGGGTTAGAGTCCACACTAACTTGAGTTAGTCTGGTGTGAAGATGCCTGCATACACACTGTCCACTTCATTAGAGCACACTAACTCCACATTTATCATGAACTCTGGAGTCCACTTTCAAAGCGTTCTAAGTTTGATGTGAATTGAGTTAGTACAGTCTATTGTTTGTGTGCAGCCAATGCTGCTCTGAACTACTTTGGCAGTCCTCCAATTGCTGTCCCACACTGCTTTGTGGATATCTGTGACACTATGCCCCATATTTTTCATAGAAATATTGTTATGATATGAATATGGCATAACTAAGATATGTTTTATGCAAGATGGGTCATGTGAGGTATCACTGGAAAGATTATGATTTGCTGAATGTGATTACCCAATTTGTATGCATGTATCATTTCTGTATCTGAAGTTAGGAATATTGACTATATAACAATTACAACTGTGTGCGTACTTGGGGATCGCTCACCAGACAGTGTGTGTAGGGGAAAAACTACAAGTTTCATTTTGTTTAGGCACTTCTCCATTTTGTTTGTAAGGAGTTGTTGTTTGTCCACCATGTTGGTGACCACCTTCTTGAGACAACTGGTGCCTTTTTCTCTCTAAGGCGGTAAAAAGCAAGGGTCACATGGCCTGTGTTCTGCCTAGTAACAGGAGAGAATAAAAGACTGCTGCACCCGAGAAGAGAGGCTGTCCTTCCTGGTGGCAGCGCAGTACATGTCCTAGCCAAGACTTCAAGGGATCTACAGAAGATCCAAACTACATTGTTCCAGCTATGATTGATTCCTATCTTACCAGTATCCTGAACTCCTATGTTCTCACCTGGCTGTCCTGGTGTATTTTATCTGTGATGTCCTCTGTCATGGGTCCATTCCTCTGAACCTGGTGTAGTATGCTGTGTACCTCTGTACCTTATCTGTAGTAAATTCCCTTTTGTCCTCATGGGTTTGGGACCTTGACTTTATGTCAGTTTGTTGTGCCAACCTGTATCCATATGCCCTTTGTATATTGTTTTGCTGGGGATCCGATAAGTTATTGTTTCCTGTTAAGTCACTGTTTAATAAACCCATTTGCTTTATAGTTAATCCTGTCCTTAGTTTTCTCTCCATTGATAGATGTGGTTTGGGGGAATGAGTCTGCTGGGTGGGGACTCTGAGGTGTGGAACCTAGAACACATCCAGTTAACCATAGGCAAGATCTGAGTTCCTGGTTAACACTTGGATGGGCCATTAGGAAGGACAATAGGTCTTTAAAGATACTAATCTCCCTTCTTCCTGAGAAGTTTCCCGGGATGCTGCTTTGACACTGACGGGTCAGGTGATCATGTCACTAGTACTAGACCCCTTCTTGGGCTTCCAGTGTTTTTCTATAAAAAGGAGGTGGGGGTCATACTAGGAAACAAAGCAATCCCGCCATATGCAAATCCTATTTAAGGCTGGGAAGTGAATTAATCTAGGCTATTCTCCACTGCCTCACCACCCAAGAAGGAAGACTGCTGAAAACACCTGAAGAAACAACAGAACTAAGCTGGGGGAGGTAGAGACTGAGCCCAGGGGAGACAGATCAGCCTGTAGAAGGAATCCCTGGAGATTTAAGCTGCAAGCAGTGCAGTTTACCTTCAAGAAACTCTGCAAGATGGTTGAAACAACATTTAGGGTGAGAAATTATTATTTGTAGCCAGTATTCCTTAGTGTATTAATTTGTATGTTTTGTTTTATTTGCTCAGTAATCTTTGTTCTGTTTGCTATGCCTTGTAATCACTTAAATTACCTTTTGTAGTTAATAAACTTGTTTTTTTGTTTATTCCAAAACCCAGTTTGTGCAATTCATAACTGGGGTAGGGGGGAGCAAAAAGCTGTGCATATCTTCCTCTACACTGAGGAAGGGAGTGAATTTCATGAGCTTACATTGTATAAATCTCTATACAGTGCAAGACAATATAATTTTGGGTTTACACTCCAGAGAGTGTGTGGACCACAGTGCTGGGCAATTCTCCGAGCTGAGTCTTCCCACATAGAGCTGATTGTAGACTGTGTGATTCCACAGTTGAGTGTGTCCCTACCTGTATGTGTGCTGGAAGGGGTCTTGAGAGCCTGTCACAGCAGCACAGAGTAAGGGGAACCCAGGCTGGTGGGACAGGTAGGCTCAGTGGAATCCCAGCACATCAGGTCGTACGCCAGAAGGGGGGGGTCTAACCCGTCACACCATCCATGACCAATCTGTCTATTTACCTGTGTACCTTCTACTGCTCTGGGATCAAGTTGATCAGATGGTCCCTCCCACATTTAAAGACAGGCACGGAGCCAGAATCAGCCCATTTGCTCCTGGATTCAAATATATCAGCATTGTTGCAATATTACTCCAGCAGCCTTTACAACATGCTTGAGCATCCACTTCAGGCCAGAGGTGCTAGCTCTCCTCACCATTTGGAGAGAAGCATTGGTGCAGCAGGCTCTTGGGGCCAGCCACCAGAATAAAGATGTGTTTGTGAACACTGCAAGTCAAATATCCGAAGGGGATCACAAGCAGGACACTGACGGTGCTGGATAAAGAACAAACTGCTTGGGAGAATTTACGTTAAAACCAAGAATGTCAACTGTGGATGTATAACATGTCAATTTTTTGAGGAGAGGTGGTGGATCTGCACTCCCACCTCCTCTGCATGACCCCCCGCCTAAGGATAAGTGGCAAGAGTCTTTAGAGGAGGAACACAAGCAGAGCAATGAGGAGCTCTTCCGGGAAAGCCAGGATCTCTTCAGGACTCAGCACCCTGAAGGCATCCAGCATCCTGAAGCCAATTCCCAGCAAGAAACTCAGTCCAGGACTCAGGAGGCGTGCCCTATCAAGGAAACATTGGCACACGAGTATCTCTATAATTTATTTATACTTTATTGCTGTGCTAGCTTCTGTTCTGGATGCCCCACAGCTACAGCCATTTTTGGCAGATGTGAGCTAGGAGCGTTTTGGAGTCTCCAGCCCCCACCTCCATGGGCCCACACTATGTTTTTTCATTCATTCAGGCCCTTTCCACACACACACACACACACACACACGTTTCAAAATGGCAGCTGGACTGGCTGCGCAATTGCTTTGTTTCATGCTAAGGTCCCGACCACTGTTTAAAAGCCCATACCACGGAGGGCATATGCCTATCTACCTATTTTCCTTTTTCCCTCTCTGCATTGGTCCTGTCAAAGGAATGAGCTTTCTCCAGAAAAATATCTCCATGGCTGCTCAAAATGGTGGCCAGCAGCATTGGACAGCCACAACCTCTACCCCACCTCCCCTCCCACAGCATATTTGAATACTGAAAACATTCAATTGTGTGCAATTCAACAGTTTGTTGAGACAGCAGTTATAGGAAAATAAGTTTAGTTAGTGTTCTCCGTTTACAGGAGATAGACATGGGTACTGCATGTCCATAAAGGTAGTAAGACTACAGCTCCTTGCTGAGGTATATATGTCCTGTTACACACATTTGTACAGGAAAATAAGTTTGCTTTAGGGATAGCATACCTATACAGCTCTTAATGGCTTTTCACAGGCTTATGTACAGAAAGACTGGGAGCAGTTAAGGCTTCAAACAATCTTTGCAGAACCCAAACTATTTCTTTCTGCACTCTCAGCAGTCTGCAGGGGAGATAAAGCAGAATCGAAGACTGAGAAATTGCTCAGTTGTATTCCGGAGGGATAGTTGCTGCAGTATAGCTTGCGACTCACTTCCTCTCCTGCAGCACTTTTCGGGGGACCATCTTGGTGAATAACCTCACAGTGTATCTCACTGGTCTGCCCTTTGGTTTTTTGAATAAAGCCATTCTCTGCCTCCTAGTCACCCACCTCAGTGTAACATCATCAAGAGTCAGGGCAGCCGAAAGGGGATGCAGAAGGAATTACTATCCACCTCACCCCCAGATGACCTCCCCTAACTCCTCTTACCCTAGATAAGCACCTCCAAGGCACAGCTTAAACAGCAAAGCTAAACTGGAAACATAATTCCTAGGATTTCCCCCACTAGCTCCAACGCACAACTGCAAACCCTAACAGCAAATCCTGCACACCCAAAAATCCCAAGCATACACCACTAGCCCCCATGCATACATCACTTGCCATTTCTGAGATCTCCCCAAGACTGGGAACAATCTCAAAGAGGGGAAATCAGAAACATGTTAAAAATTCTATTATAGCCTCTTTGGAATATGAATAATAACCTCTTGTTGTTTTTTTTTTCCATACTCCCCCAGCTATGGCACCTGCAGTGGCCAGACCCTCAAGGACCAGGGCCTTTACCAAAGACTGAGTGGCTGGCTCACCTGAGGGGGAAGAAACTGAGAACTTGGGATGAGATGTTTGAAGACCTCATTGTAGATTCCTTCCAAAAACAAGAGAGAACTGGAGGTTGTTTTTTAGGTCAGACAGGGAAAAAGACAGGAAATTATCCAGATAGAGCTCAGATAACCCAAACAGCCTCTGCATATTCGCAGATTCCACATAACAGCGCAAAGCATTGCAGGGTCCACACTGGCTGACAGCAATTCAAAAATGGCACTAGCTCACCCAGAAAGAGAGGAACCATGTGATGGTGAGAGTGGAATCATGAGATCTTTGTAGTTTGACCCCAAGTTCCAGAATTCATCTGGTTTCTGGTATGCATCCCACAAGCCACAGCAAAAGAAATCCCAGAATGCACACAGATCAGCAGCAAAGCAAAGGACTGTAGAATATCCTCCCAGAATGCCATGCACTTAGTGTGCACAAAGCTCCTGCTGTGTGTACACAATGATGTGAATGGAAAGAGGCACAATTGTCCCATGTGCACACTATTAATGAGGTTTATGTTTTGTACACTAACTAGTGCGTGTCAACTCACTGTGAATTAAACCACCAGGTAGCCAAGACGCTAGTTGAAAGGGGAAGAGAAACGTATGTATATTACACTGTTTTTAAAATAATTTTTCCTAGAATATCAGTAACTAATGAATAGGAAGCAAGACTCTTTCTTATTCTTATTTCCGCTAGCAGGTTACGCCAATTACATAAAGATTATATATTTTCTTTCTGGCTACTAAGCAAAAGTGACAGTTTCTGGTTAACAACACCATGATTTCTGAGGAATAGTGCCTGTTCTGCACTCTCCATTGACACAAGCAGCAGAAAAAGACTGAAACTAGCAACCAAGAAGTTAAAAGAACTTCTGCAAATGGGGATTACACACATCTTCCCATTACCTCGGGAGAGAAAACATAACAGCTGTTCATCTGAACAATGCAATGTGAGGTTTCCAGGTGGATGAAAAAATCAATTAGATGCCTTTTTCATTCTGTAAATATAATGAACAAAAAGAACTCAGAGAATACAGTGTAGGACAAAAACAACCAACCTTCCAAAATAACTCTCAGAACATGAGCTATTATGTAAGGTCACCGTCCTAATTTCTATGGCTTATTCGACTGCTATTGCTCAGAATTCTTGGTCCTTTGATTTAGTGAAGTACTGAATTCAGTTACTTCAGAACTAACTGTCAAATAACAGAAAAATAGCTGTGCAAGTATCCAGAGTGTGAAAGTATTTGATTTATTCAGCTGGATATTTTTGAACCCAAAGCCATTCTTGCCTTATATCGAGAGAGCACACAGTCTCCAAAGAGCCATTACTTTCTGGTTTCTATCCAACTTCACCTTTCATTTGTAACTGCCTATGGCATTATGAAATATTTTTAAATCATTTATTTTGCCATGCAGCTCTTTTAGTTCTACCTTTTGCTACACTGAAAACTTTTTTTAAAAAAATTACTCATTAAATATCTATTTATTTCTCAAAGCAACTGAAAATTCCTCTTCCATGCTAACTCAAACTTTATTCCACAGTTTCATTTTACCCCAAGTTGAGTATTAAATCAGTTCAGAATTATAAATAGTCTTTCTTCCTTCATTTATTTTGAAGGTTCCTTAAGAACATAACAACGGCCATACTGAGTCAGACCAAAGGTCCATCTAGCCCAGCATCCTGTCTTCTGACAGTGGCCAATGCCAGGTATCCCAGAAGGAATGAACAAAACAGTTAAGTACCAAGTGATCCATCCCCGACCCCCATTCCCAGCTTCTGGCAAAGAGAGGTTAGGGACACCATCCCTGTCCATCCTGGCTAATAGCCATTGATGGACCTATCCACCATGAATTTATCTAGCTCTTTTTTGAACCCTGTTATAGTCTTGGCCTCTCTAAAATGCAGAACATGAACTAACATTCCAAACTTTATATTACATACTCAATTTACCAGAGATAGGAACTTACATCAGCACTGTCCTGCAACACTTATAAAAAGTATCAAGTTTGCGTTTTAAGTCCCTATCTCCAGGAATGTTATTAGCTCCTTCATAGCCTGGCCAAATATTGGGGTTGGTACCACCAGCACACAGTCTGTTTCATCGCTATTAGAAGACCACTTCTGTTTTAAAGCATCCAACTTTGGTGGGGCCTTTCTGTGGTAACTTTACACTGCACTTTCATTCACTCCATGGCAAATATCAGTAAAGTTAATCTGGGCCACAGTTTTAAGATACAGCATTATTTATTTATCATAAAATACCTGCTGTAATTGAGACATCTATTCAGTTCATTCATTTTCTGCAGGTCTTTTCCAGAAAGTATCCTTCATACTCATCTTTTCTATTCCCCACAGCACAGATTAGAGTCCTTGGATGGAGGTCATGTGCCTTTATTTAATCTTATAACACAGACTTCTTCATTCCCATAAGGGGAACCCCTTTGCAGGCCCAAGGAGTTCATTATACGATTCAAGGGAACAATGTAAATCTACATAATGAAATCCACTGTGTACTGTGTTGTTTTTCAAGTTTAGAGACAGAAAGCTAATTTTGTACCATGCCGTAGTTCAGTTTATAGCCATGTGGCTATTGAAGAGATGGTCTCTATTCAATAGTCAAGAATCAATAAGAGTACTGGAGACCATGCTCAGCCGAAGAATTTGGTTTGTCGTCACATTTTGACTTTTCTCCTAGTGTTAAAGTTTCCCATATCCCTGGTTACAATGATTGTTAACATCTTTCAAAAAGTGTGAGAGCAGGAGTGATTTAAAACTGGCAAATCTATCTGGAACTCAAATTCTTGGTGCTTATGATTTAGAGACATTTTGATTTAGCCATTTTGCACAACATGTTTTTATGGTGTTAATATGGATCCACTCATAATTCAGTAAAGAGATTTTCCTTTGCTGCTGGTTGAAATATTATGAGGCATACAATATACTGAAATTACCAACTGACATCAAGAGGAGCTCTATGTGCAGAAATATCAGTAGTGTCAATCATGAATAACTGTTTAAATCTACGGCATTACGTGAGTGCAAAATCAGACTAAGTTAGAAGATAATCTTGTCCCTGAGACTGTTATAATGGTTGTGGAGTGGAAATGCTATTGAACACAAAAGCTGAGAGCTCCTATGTAGAAGAAATTTTGTTTTCATACATATTTTCCTATCCCAGAGTATGTCTACACTGCAATCAGGGGTGGGATTACAGCACATGTACACATACTTGACCTAGCTTTGAACTAGCTATCTTCAATAACAATAGTAGTACAGCAGCACAGGCAGCATCAGAGGTTGTATAAGCCTGATTTTGACCCTGAGCACATACTCAAGCAGCAAACCCATGCTGCCACCGGTGCTGCTGAAGCTTCACTACTATTATTATTCCAGCTAACTAGATCGAAGCTAGCTTGGGTGTATCTACACATGCTGTAGTCACACTGCCTATTTCAGTGTAGACATAACTCCAGACAACTGATTTCCAATCACTCTAAGCGGGCCCTTTCTGCTTTTCAAGCAAGTATACCAGAAATGATTACACCCAGCTTTCACTGTCCAAAACAGCTCATCTGCTGTAACTCAAAATGGTGGGGGATTTCAAGGGAATTATCCTTCAGATGCAATGCTGGCACGTGTTCCTTGGTAGTTATCCAAAGACTGAGATTGTACTCTCTGCCATGAATTTACTCCACAAGCTATAGGGGAAGAGCAGAAAGTAGTAAAAGTTCTCCATTATAATCTACCATTAATCAGTCAACCTGCTATATGGAGATCCACTGTTTAAGAAGGTCGAACATAACATACAGGGCAATGAAATAATAGGCTTCAGAGGATGGCAATGACATGTTCATAACAATGTCCAGTGACTATAATTTTGGCAACAGCATTTCGATGGCCAGGTGAGGGACAAAATGGGTGTCAAGAACAGCAAGGAGGAGGAGTTAGCCATAGAGACAGACAATTTTAGAGGTGTTATGATAGAAGTAGTGATGCAAGATCTAGTCTCAGTTTAGAAGTGGGAGAAGGAGAAGAAGAGCTAAAGCATCACCAATGGCTGGTAGGTTGTGGTCAGAAAAATCCTATTAATGTCATAAGAATGGATAGCTAAGACAGATTAAATCAAACATTAGCCAATAAGATTTTAGTTCATATATAAATACAAGACCAGTTCTGACCTCAGCCACAGAGAACACTATTCAATAAAGCAAAAGCTGGGTGTGTTTCGGTCAAGGCTGATTCTCCACTCTGGCACTTTGAGTGCAGAAGGTGGGGGCCCACAAGGATTCTAAAAATTAATACAGGCAGGTATTAAACTCCCAAGGTCACAGCTTCTCTCTGACCTTGGATGGCTAGATGCTGCTGTGATGGGTTGGATCACAGAAACCCCCTTGGGAGCTGCCACCCAATGTGCAAAGACTACCCCTGCTTCTGTTTTCCCTGCCAGCTCAGGACTCCAGCACCCTGTCTTGCTGAGCCAGCCACTCCTGTCTGGCTCTAACACAGACCCAGGGTCTGAATCACTTGTCCCAAAGCTGCAGGTTTACCTGAAAACAGCTCACAGTAGTGTGCTTGTCTTTAGCACTCAGATGCCCAACTCCCAATGGGGTCTAAACCCAAATAAATCCGTTTTACCCTGCATAAAGCTTATGCAGGGCAAACTCATAAATTGTTCGCCCTCTATAACACTGATAGAGAGATATGCACAGTTGTTTGCTCCCCCAGGTATTAATACATACTCTGAGTAAATTACTAAATAAAAAGTGATTTTATTAAATACAGACAGTAGGATTTAAGTGGTTCAAAGTAGTAACAGACAGAACAAAGTAAGTCACCAAGGAAAATAAAATAAAATGCGCAAATCTATGTCTAATCAAACTGCATACAGATAATCTCACCCTCAGAGATGCTTTAGTAAGTTTTTTCTCAGACTGGACACCTTCCAGGCCTGGGCACAATTCTTTCCCCTGGTACTGCTCTTGTTGCAGCTCAGGTGATAGCTAGGGGATTCTTCATGATGGCTCCTTCCTCTCCTTGTTCTCCTCCACCCCTTTATATATCTTTTGCATAAGGCGGGAACCCTTTGTCCCTCTGGGTTTCCACCTCCCCCCCCCCCACTGGAAAAACACCAGGTTAAAGATGGATTCCAGTTCAGGTGACATGATCACATGTCACTGCAAGACTTCATTACTCACTTGCCAGCACACACATATACAGGAAGATTCACAGGTAAATACAGCCATCTGCAGACAATGGGAGTCATCAAGATTCCAAACCATCCTTAATGGCCCACACTCTACATAATTACAATAGGCCCTCAGAGTTATATTTCATATTTCTAGTTTCAGATACAAGAGTGGTACATTTATACAAATAGCATGATTACACTCAGTAGATTATAAACTTTGTAATGATACCTAACAAGAGACCTTTTGCATGAAGCATATTCCAGTTACATTATATTCACTTATCATATTTTTATAAAACTATATAGACTGCACAACGTCACAGCTGCCACCACCCAAGTGCAAAAAAACCCTTTGGACCCAGGAAAGCGCATGTGGGAATTCCTCCCTGTGGGGTACCCTCAAGCCCTTTCACTCCCCTCTCCAGGGAAAAGCTGAGAAAGAAAACAAAGGAAATCAGCTGTTGCCACAAGCTAATTAAACAACATGCGTAAACCTCTTAGGACACAAAAACCCAATCCAGTTCTTTAAAAAGGTAAATTTTATTAAAAAAACAAAAAGAAAGAAAATACATCTGGAACATATGTTTAAAAAAGAGCAAATACAATAATTAAGCATCAAGAATGGCTTTCTTGAAGTCCATCTTAAAGGTTACAAGCAAAACAAAAGCACTTGGGGTTAGCACAGCGGAGTCCACAAGCCATAAAGAAAGAAAAGAGAGAAATCGCATCTTCCTAGACATTCCCTGATCTACTATTTGGGGTTTCAGATAAGTAGTTTTGAAGTATGATTTGATGATTTTTCATACCTGGTTTAAAGCTTCTTACAGCATTGCTGCTCTGTGTCTCCTCTCTCTAGAGAACAGACAGACAAAGACAAAGTTTTTCCCCAGTTTTAAAAAGTTCTAGCCTTCCCACTGGCTCTTTTGGTCAGGTGCCCACTCCCTCCCTTTTACAGGTAAAGCAAGTAGAGAACAGCTACTAACAGGGATTTTGTAGCTACCTGGCTGGCTCCATAAAAGGGAGTTCCCTCCTACCCCCCCTCCCTTCATTTATCACAGATTCAGACAACAATTTTTGGGGGGAGGATGGATTTTTAGTTCTTTTTGTTAGCAATAAGAAAAGCCTGAAAGTTTGACTAGTGTATTATGAACTAGGATAAAATTATCTTCTTGGTCTTTTGAAAAATCATACTTCCCTTCATCAAGCTGATTTCTGTTATTAGTTCTGGTAGCTATACTGGTTATTTTCAGACAATAGAAAGTAGCTGCTCCCCTTTCTTAAGAGGATTGGTTTCCTGAAATGGTAAATACCTCCTTGAATAAGAAAATTGCTTTTAGTATATCCCTTTGCTTAAATGTAGAACTATATAGAGTGTTTGACCATTCAATTTTAAACTATGCTTATTCCCATGTGGATTGTTGCCCCAGTGCTGTAGTGGTTTCATAAATGTGATGTGTAGGAAAATGGCCTATAGAATTTAATAATAGAAAATAATAAGCTTTCCACAGAATGTCTAAACTAACCTAGACAAGCCTAATAGCAGAGATATAGACTGGGATTTTCAAAGATGCTCAGCTCCCTTAGGTTCCCTTGAAAAGCCCAGAGATAACTCTCCAATCAATTCTTTGGGAAAGCTTATAGCCTAGGAGACAGATATCATTCTCCATTAAGTACAAGTTTGTAGAGTCTTCTTTATAGAACCCTCTTGGTTTTGTCCCTATTGCACTGTACTGGACTATTCCTACAGGGTTAGAATTACCTTTCATATATTTTTTGATATTTTCAATACTTTTGGCAGTGTTTTTTATTTTTATTTTGGAGGGGGGAGTGGTATTTGAATTTTGCTCATTTGTATTGATATTTTTGAACAAGTGGGCCATTACAATAATTCTTAATTTGGAAATGTAAAAAATTCTCAAAAAAACAAAAATAACCCCAAACCAAACAAAACCCTAAACACACACAAATCCAGTATCACTGAATTGGTTTACAGAATGGAAGATGAAATAGAAAACACATATACAACCTAAACCACTTATCCTAGGAAATCCATTTGACTGAATAATTAAATATTTGTTATAATTACTATACTATGTAATCCATTTTAATTAGATTATAATCTAGAAAAAATATGATTTGCTGGCTAATGGAAGATTTGGAATAACTGACCAATCTATTATATTGTGTAGATGTCTTAATAAAATTCCTAAGTAAATCAAGTATCAGAGGGGTAGCCGTGTTAGTCTGAATCTGTAAAAAGCAACAGAGGGTCCTGTGGCACCTTTGAGACTAACAGTTAGTCTCAAAGGTGCCACAGGACCCTCTGTTGCTTTCTAAGTAAATCAGTTGCACCTCCTGCAGAGGAGGGACAGTGGGAGTATTAATTCTCTAAGGAATATTTTCATGCATTGTTAAAAGTAAAGCTAAAAGTTCTCTGCCACAAATAATGTTTATTACATGCATATGCCTTTTTCAGACCTGATGGTTTACCAATAATGTATTTCTCTGCAATGTGAGTCAAAATGCCTCCTGGATCACTTGCTCCTCAACCCTCCAGGTGGGAAAGCATCACTCGGAAGGCTGTGGGGGCATTACACTCAGTTCAGAGGACTGGAGGAGAATGCTCCAGACCTATATTATTGTAGCCTCTATTGCATAAATTGAATGCAGTGCTCTAAATGAAAAAGCTGAAGAAAAATATCTACTAATAAATAATGAATATTTATAGAAGGAGGTTAAAGAAACTTCCTAAATCAGTTTGAGAGAGTTTTTTCTGGTGTTTTTGAGGGGGAAAGTAAAGGGTTGGTATATGTTTGAGGGAAAGCAGGTGTGTGAGGAAGAACAGGTGTGTAAATCAAAAGCTGAGGAGGCAGGGGTGTGTTTGAGAAGGGCATGTCTAGGGAACAGATCTCAGAGTGGGAAGGATTTGCATGTCTGAGGGTGAGGAGGCTACACAAATATTTCTACCAAGGCAAAAATAGTTTCACCATCTAACACACCTTAAACAGCTCGTCTAGACATTCTCAACTAGTTGAATAGTACCAAAAATATCATTAGAGCATGCTGCAAATAATTGTGTATTTATATGTGTACATATTATTCCTCTCTCCGTTGGGTATATAATCAGGAATGATTTTAAAAGAATAATTTAATTTACTGTTCATCAGGATTGTATAGAATCATTTATAATTTAAAACGTTTGTAGTCTGGTGGGGGATGTACTCTAACTTTTAAAAGGACATTTATTATGTTCATTCTTTCTTGAATGGCTGGGTTGGCGAGAAAAATAAATCAGCAATAGCTACCATTTTGGTGAGTACACATATAGTGTGTGAGCACCCCCTACTGGTCTGCACCAAGCCAGCACTTGACTGTCAAATTATATTTCTTGAAATGTTCCATCCATTGAAATGCTAATTAACAGGCAAAGGGAAACAAAAGGCAATGAAACATAGAAAGGGGGGGGGGCTGGAAATTAAGGATTTATTTGAACAGAGGCGGCTAACATCATACAGGATGTTCTGATGCTGGCAGGTTGGATGCCAGCTCTTGCCATGGCTGCAGGCATTAGCTAAGAACTGACAACCTTGTAGCTGGAGATCTAAGGAGACCGCCTCTTACTCCATGATGAGACTGTTATAGTGATAGAGGAGTTCACATTTGTTACTGGCTTGGTGAAATCTAATTATAGAACAAACACCAGTTTGGGGTGTCTGCCCTGTTTTTGACAACCTGCCATGGGATAGGACTCATGGTCGTGAGCCACTCTAGACAATATGACAGGTGTGAAAAAATAGTCACCATTATCCCTTTAAATATATTCAACCGGGTTAAATTTGTTTTGTTTGATCAAATGTTCTTCATTTATTTTACATTGCTGGGTAATGTTACTGAACAACATATGCATTATGTAACAGTGCTTATGAAAATACACAGCATTATTAAAATTAAACTCCTAAGAATGTGCTATGTATGTGTATGAGACTCAGTTACAAACAATTTATTACAGCCTTGTCAAGCAGGGTGCAATTTTATG
The DNA here is from genome assembly GCF_013100865.1 of Trachemys scripta elegans. Taxonomy (NCBI): domain Eukaryota; kingdom Metazoa; phylum Chordata; order Testudines; family Emydidae; genus Trachemys; species Trachemys scripta. The sequence continues at coordinate 96,307,414 of NC_048304.1, read as the reverse complement.
CTGTACATATGACAGAGCGTGTACTGTCTTGAATTTATAATTGCAGCTCAGCCTCTCTCACTAAACTGTCTAAGCTAAAGGGAACTCACCACTGCCCCAGGCTCACTGAACCAGTGGGGAAAACCTGCCAAGCCTGCTCCACTTGCAAAGCTTGAACGATCTGGGGGTAGTCAGAAGAATCAGCTGAGAACGCGTTTTATTAATAGGATGATATTGCCTATTGCTTTATGACTTACTTTTAAAAAAAAAAAAAGATAAGCAGCCTACTAAGTCAACCCCAGTGCAGGCTAGAGAGAATTCAGCAATATATTAAAATAATAACTTCCCAGATTTTCTTAACTCATTGATATTTGAGAATATTTTCTCATTCTATTGATGACTGGGAGTTATTTCCCTGCCCTTTTATTTTGTCTCCTCAGAACCCATCTCATTCCAGATACTATCAGATCTACTTAATTTTAGGCTGTTGACTTTTGAGTGGTAGTTTCAGTTCTATTTTCTCAATTTTCTGCCATCAATGTTCTAGCTATATAGTGTGCATTCCTCCATGCAGCACTGCTCCATTTAGTACCTTATTAATACATGAGAATACTGAGCAGTGCTCCATTTAATGCAGCTGTTTCCCTGCTCAAAATAGCATTGAATCAATGAGAGAGAAAATATAGTCCCTAAAGACTGAAAAGACCATGCAGATCTAGAACATCCCAATTGTACACATTTAGGACCTTGCTTTGATACTCTGATCTCATATATATTATAATGGGTAACACTCATTACTGATACACCACTTTTCAATTTTAAAACACTTTTCAAAATAATTATTTCTTAACATGCCTGCAAAGTGGGTGAATTATCCCTATTTCATAGATGGAAAACTGACACATATATGTTAACATAAGTGAAATGCCCAAGGTTACACAGCATGTCAGTTTCAGAGCTGGGTTCAACAGTCCTAATTCCCATACCATGCTCATTCCCTTAAATCAAACTGCATCATTCTTATATGAACCTGCTATAGAGATCAAGTTTGCATACTTCTAGACAACCTCTTTCGCAGATGACTTGAGTCAAATGAAGCTGGAGGGAAAGTGGCTAGAACACAAAAGGTGGAAGCCTTGGGCTAAATCTGTTTGTATTTGACTTTCACAAGCTGCAATTTCCTCAAAGGATTGTTATGGCACCCAGGGATTAGCTGAGGCCTGGTCTACACTCGGGGGGAGGAGGGGTGTTGATCTAAGTTACACAACTTCAGCTACGTGAATAACGAAGCTGAAGTCAACGTATTTAGATCGACATACCGTGGTGTCTTCACCGTGGTGAGTCGACTGCTGCCGCTCCCCCGTCGACTCCACCTGCACCTCTTGCGGCGGTGGAGTACAGGAGTTGACGGGAGAGCGCTCAGGGATCAATTTATCGCGTCTAGACTAGATGCGATAAATCGACCCCCACTGGATCGATTGCTGCCCGCCGATCCAGCAGGTAGTGTAGATATACCCTGAGAGTAAGAGAGCCCTAGCTACTGCCCTTTTCTCCAGGCATGCCCTCTGCATCAGCTGCAGGGTCACGTGTGTGGCATAGGAACAATTAAGAGATTTTATCTCATCCAAAGATTCCCACTAAGGAAACTCAGGACTGGCTAGGCTGAATTTAGGGACATGTTGCATTTCTAGAGAAATGCAAAGTAGCTCAACCGGAAGATAGAAAGTGGCCCTATATCTTTATTTCATCTGACACTGCTAATGTTGTACAATACCTTTCCCAATCTTTGGTAAAGATTGAGCCATTTATGAGACTCAGTGTGGTTAATAAGATAAAAGTAATAGTAGTAGGATGGGGACGTGACCAGAAGTCATGGTGAGCAATACATCTGTCACTTTATTGAGGGTGGGTGTGCACTATTTGTAACTTGAGTTTGCAATCTGGGGTTACTGTTGAATTCCCAGCTTCTGTTAGATGATCATAGCAGTGGCCAGGATGGATTTTTTTCCAATTTGTTCTTGGTTAGGAGGTTGCCTCAATTTATTTTAGATGTGAACCTTACTACTGGGCTTCATACATTTGTCACATCAAGATTAGACTATCGCAGTGCACTCTGAAGTGGGCTACACTAACTCTTCTTGAAAACTGTAGTGGGTGCAATATTTAATATTTTTATCAGTGAACTGGAAGAAAATAGTAAAAGTTTGCAGATGACACAAATATTGGAGGAGTGGTAAATAATGAAGAGATCCAGGTCACTTGCAGGCTGGATGCAATACAGCCAAATTTAAGGTCATAGGAACAGCTAACACAAGCCAGACTTAAAGGATGTGGGACATTATCCTGGGAAGTAGTAACTTTGAAAAGGGATAGGGGGTCATGGTGGATAATGAGCTGAATCTGAACTCCCATTGTGACACTGTAGCCAAAAGCGCTAATGCAATCCTTGAATGTATAAACAGGAAATCTTCAAAAAGGAGCAGAGAGGTTATAGTCTCTGTATTTAGCTCTTGTATAGGCATTATTGCAGTACTGTGTCCAGCTCTGGTGTTCACAATTCACAAAGGATGTTGAAAAACTGGAGAGCATTCAGAGAACAACCTCGGAACAATTAAAAGATTGGAAAATACGCCTTATAGTGAGACTCAAAGAGCTCAATCTAGTTAGCTTCTCAAAGAGGTGGGGGGTGATTTGTTCAGTCTGTTTACACCTACATGGGGAATGGAAATTTGGTAATAGAGGATCTTTAATCTACCAAACATATAACACAATCCAATGGTTGGAAGTTGACATCTGAGAAATTCAAACTGAAAAAAAAAAGACAGGGTAATTAACCACTGACAAAATTTGGCAAGGGTTGCGGTGGATTGTCTCTCACTGGAAATTTTTAAATCAAGATTGGATTTTTTTTTTTCTTTAGAGAGATGCTCTAGTGCAACCACAGCTATTGAACTTGAAGCAGGAATTAATTCAGGAAAGTCCTTCATCATGTGTTATGCAGAAGGTCACAATAGATTATCACAATGATCCCTTCTGGCCTTAGAATCTATTAGTCTCCTTTCTTAGGCTTTGGGGAAGCAAAGGATGATCACCATGCTGGGATTTCTACACTGGAGTGATTTCCTCCCTTCCTGGTTTTAAGAAGGCTGCTGCATTTATTTCTCCTTCTATCAGTATGACTGCATTTTTGATATATGGCAAAAGATGCCTAGAGCCCTGGAGAGGAGCTTTTTATGTTTTGAATAAATCTAAATAAATATATAACCAAGTAATAAATACTCTGGTAGGTATGCAGCTCTTCTACTATGCAAGTTGCACAGAAAGGTTTATGCTTTGTGGGTGCACATTGCATTATTCCTATCAAACAATATGACTATAAGAAGACACACCGCCTAGTACTGGATAGTTTAAATGCTTAAAGTTGCATAACTGGTGGTACAGCTAATTCTGCATCCTAGAAGGCAGAAAGGCAGCCTTAACACATAGGTGAGTTCTCTTGGACAAGCCACAATGTTCTGCAGGGCACTGAAACTGCAGTGCTATGTTAATTTGGAGCACATGCAGCTTTCAATCCAGCCCTCATTACCATAATATTTTTTCTGGCAGATAGATTATTCCAGTGAAGGCTCTTAAAGTAACTGTAATGTTTCTGATTTCAAGGATAAATCCAGTTTAATTGTTATATCGTTCATTATTTCCATCACAGTTGAGAATAATTTGGTACTATTCAGACATATGTTTGATTTTTTACTTCAACAAATTTGCTTTACATGTCAATTCTTCTTGAGCCAATTTCATACTATTAACTGGAGGTCTTATATGCCTAATGAGTTTGTCCATCAGATGTGTAGAATCAGGCAAAGGACTCATCATCATATTTTTGTTTAAGTTTAAGTTTTAGCAATGTTTTATCCAGAAAGACTTTGAAACAATGAACTGAAACAGACAGAATTGTTTGGCGTATGCTTCAGCTGGATTATTTCAACATGAAGTGCTGGGCAGGAATTTAAGGACAATTTGTTCCTAAGGACAGCCCAGTTAACTTTCTACATTTTAGCAACTACCTGCTTTGAGAGAGGGAAGAGAATAGCTACTGCAGAAATGATTCATCAGAATTAGTAGCACCTAATATCCCTTTAGTTGGATGAATACTCCTTGTTCGCCTAAAAGTCAAATTCAGCAGGATGCAATTCCAAAGGATCATGGGTAATAGTTTGAAAATCACCTAATAGATTTAGGAGCTTACATTCAATTTCCAAGAGACACTGAGGCACTAAGATCTCTAAGTTTCTTCCCACATAAGTCTCCAAGTGGCACCATCTCTCTTGAAAAAAAAAATGGAACATTGGCTCCTAAATCACTTAGGCACTTTTGAAAATTATACCCCAAAATATTCTTTTCCTGTAAACCACATGATGTATCTAGCCATGAAAGTCACCTCAGTTTTTAAAAGGCAAAAGTCTGGATTATTAATTTATATATGAGTTTAGATCTGTTTTCTCTTAAGTCCCACTTCAGCAAGATACTTAAGTACATGGTTATCTTTAAGCACAAGTAGTTCCAGTGATTTCACATAAGCAGACCCATTAAAATCAATCATCATGCATTTAAAATTGAGCACACATTTAGATACTTTACTGAATGTGGATATAATGTCATCAGCCCACTTGACCAGGTTGGAAGCGGAGGTGCTCCAGGAAAAGGAATGACTGTGGGTAAATGTTGACGTTTTCATGCCAACCACTGTAAAGTGAAGAATTTAAATATGTTCTGGAGAGATTTAATAGATTGACATGACTCAGCAGCTTGGAGGAAGAGCCAGAATGTTCCTGATAAACAGGGCAGTATAAGTGTGTGACAATATTCTCACTCTGCAGCTATGATTTTTAAGTTTGTATTTTATATCAAAATCTATATCTTTACCCTAGTGACTTCTAATGATTAAATATAGTATGGCACAAACAGAAACCTGGTATAAGGTTTATTCATTAAGGGCCTGATCCAAAGCCTACTGACCTTAATGAAAGACTCACATTGATTTCAATGGGCATTGGCTCAGACACTAATTGCATATCCCTAAGGGCTGGTCTACACTTAGTCCGGACTTCGGACTAAGGTACGCAAATTCAGCTACGTTAATAACGTAGCTGAATTCGAAGTACCTTACTCCGGACTTACCGCGGTCCAGACGCGGCCGGAAGTCTCCCCCCGTCGACGCCGCGTACTCCTCTCGGCGAGCTGGAGTACCGGCGTCGATTGTGAGCACTTCCGGGATCGATCCCAGAACATCGATGGCGTGCCTCCGGACCAGCCGGTAAGTGAAGACTAGGCCTTAGTGAGACTGTACTTAAATGCTTCCTCAAAACTTACAGGCAAGCAAGTGGAAGAGCACAGAAGATCACAGAAACATTTGGTTTGATCTTGTTAAACTGATATTGGAGTTATCATATATAGGATGAAGCTGTAGTATGTTGTGCTATGCGTAAATGACCCTTTACTTCCCACAGCTGTTAGTTGCTTTGACTGAATGGTGGAAGTATTTACAGACCTTAAGCTACCTGGGATGAAGGGCAAATGCAGATCTCCATCACACTCTCAAGGACAGATAGGCATGTATGTGCTGGTCTAGATACCATCCAGAGTCACTGATATTTGCAAACTTTTTTTCAGCTGTGATGATAATTTTTGTGATATTTTTATGATCCATGCATTTGCCTCAGTTTACCTGTGCACTGCTATACTTTGAGTGTAGAAGGGAATAAGGACTGGCAGAATGTCACATAGCTTGCCTCAGTTGGTATGAATGTGCCATCAAGGACTGAAGAGAACCAACAAATATGAATGGAGAACCAGGAAAACACAATGGGTGCCCTGTTGACCAAATATTATTGTGAAAGACTGGGAAGCCAAAGCTGGCTGAACCTGAGAAGTTGAAGTGAGGAACAAAGAGAGAGAGGTGTCTGGAAAGAGACACAGAGGACCATCGAGGAATCATAATAAAATGAATCCATTGCTTCTATCAATATGAACTCTGATTTAAACCTGGCTTTCCCATAACTTTCTCATGCTTTATTCCAGATGCTACCTTGCTACCTTGCTTCAAAAATGCTGCCCTGCTACACTGCAAATATCCTGCTAGTTGCATGGCTCCTTCAGAAGGTAAAGTCTCTCTCAATAGTCTGATTAGCTGGGGAGCCTTTGGAAATTCACAACCCCTGCATGCCTCAGTATAACCTCTGTAAAATGGGCATATAGTAATTATTACCTACCTCAATGAGTTTGTAGAAATTGTGAAGAACTTACAGCTACTCAGATGAAAAGCAAAGAATATACATTGTAAGAAGATATAATAATAATATATTTATAATTCTAGAATTCTCTTTCATTACAAATTTGTTAAGATAAAATAATACTCAACATACTCTGGTAAGCCATCTTAAAGCTATAGCTATTTTATAAACAAGCCCCAGTTAGAATGTAGATACTATCTAATATTGTGGGAGGAAAGCCCTGAGTGACTAAATACCATTTTTAAATGTACACATCACACCTATTTACCCCGGGGTAAAATTCAAGACAGAATCTGTATTCAGTATGTAGATACTTACAATTATATCACCATAAGGTTAAAGTTAATTCCTTATTAACTCTCCAGGCAAGCAGCAATCAAACTTTTTTGTAAGCAAACAGAACTCCACACTCTTCCTCAAAACTAAGTTTAATTCCTAAGACTCTGATTCAGCAAAGCACTTAGGCATCTGCTTAATTGTGTCTTCAATGGGATTTAAATGCTTTATGCCTAAATATCTTAAGAAATCTTATGCTTGCATTAGCAATATAAAACAAAGAACGAAGTTATGTTCAAAAATATACCAAGTCCGTGATAAAGCTGTTTAAATTGTTAAACCTTGAGTATAAAGACACTAATGAAGTTATGTTCTCCCCCTGTGGTCTGTTACAATATGGCATTATAATATTGTGTTTCATTTATGATTAAATTGTAGCATATTCTCTATGTACTACACACACACACACACTTCATTGAAGTTACTTTAGTTTAACTATTGTAAACAATATTATAACTTGGTCTACAATGTATATTTGTGATAAGGGACATTTGCAATTGCCAGATGATTACTCGCTGGCTTGCTTTGAGATCTATGGATGAAAATGACCATAAGAGAGCAAGGTCCTGATATTAAATTACACTGGTCTACAATTTTTGAGAAGTCGTCTGCTTCAGAGATAAAATGTGCTATTTATTATGTATTTTGAAGTGCTGAATTCAAATATGACAATTTAAACAACTGATTGGCTACTGTTTCTAAGATATTTAAGTTTTTACATTTTATGTCTATGTATATTGTGTAGATAGTAGAGTTTTAATCATAAATTGTAAACCTAGGTGTTTTCATGTGTTTATGGTTGCTTTACATGATAATATTTCACCTGTCCTGTTTATGTAACACTTTAAAAATCAGCAAAAGGGTTATATAAATAAAATTTATTATGAAACAAAAGGCAAAAAACTATTATGTACATAGTTTAGTCCTATTCAGTGTCTACTCGGCGCTTCTTGGCTTCTCTCTTGTATTCATTAAATGGAGCATCTCTTGTCACTGTCCAGCAATAGTCTGCAAGCATTGATGGGCTCCATTTGCCCTGATAGCGTTTCTCCATTGTTGCAATGTCCTGGTGAAATCGCTCGCCGTGCTCGTTGCTCACTGCTCCGCAGTTCGGTGGAAAAAAATCTAGATGAGAGTGCAAAAAATGTATCTTTAGTGACATGTTGCAATCAAGGCTTTTGTATGCCTTGAGGAGGTTTTCCACCAACAACCTGTAGTTGTCTGCCTTGTTGTTTCCGAGAAAATTTATTGTCACTAACTGGAAGGCTTTCCATGCCGTCTTTTCCTTGCCACGCAGTGCAAATGCATCATCTCGAAGAAGTTCACAAATCTGAGGACCAACAAAGACAACTTCACTTAACCTTGGAAATTTTCCACGGAGGTACTTGAAAGCTGCTTGTGTTTTGTCAATGGCCTTGACAAAGTTCTTCATCAGACCCAGCTCGATGTGTAAGGGTGATAACAAAATCTTCCTTGATTCAACAAGTGGTGGATGCTGAACACTTTTCCTCCCAGGCTCCAATGACTGTCGGAGTGGCCAATCTTTCTTGATGTAGTGGGAATCTCTTGCACGACTATCCCATTTGCAGAGAAAACAGCAGTACTTTGTGTATCCAGTCTGCAGACCAAGCAAGAGAGCAACAACCTTCAAATCGCCACAAAGCTGCCACTGATGTTGGTCATAGTTTATGCACCTCAAAAGTTGTTTCATGTTGTCATTGGTTTCCTTCATATGGACTGCATGACCAACTGGAATTGATGGCAAAACATTGCCATTATGTAGTAAAACAGCTTTAAGACTCGTCTTCAATGAATCAATGAACAGTCTCCACTCATCTGGATCGTGAACGATGTTGAGGGCTGCCATCACACCATCGATGTTGTTGCAGGCTACAAGATCACCTTCTATGAAGAAGAATGGGACAAGATCCTTTTGACGGTCACGGAACATGGAAACCCTAACATCACCTGCCAGGAGATTCCACTGTTGTAGTCTGGAGCCCAACAGCTCTGCCTTACTCTTGGGTAGTTCCAAATCCCTGACAAGGTCATTCAGTTCACTTTCTGTTATGAGGTATGGTTCAGAGGAGGAGGATGGGAGAAAATGTGGGTCCTGTGACATTGATGGTTCAGGACCAGAAGTTTCATCCTCTTCCTCATCTGACTCAAGTGAGAATGATTCTGGTGCATCAGGAACCGGCAGTCCTTCTCCGTGGGGTACTGGGCGTATAGCGGATGGAATGTTTGGATAATGCTCAGTCCACTTTTTCTTCGTTGACACACCTTTCCCAACTGGAGGCAGAAGTAACAATTGCTGGTATGATCTGTTGGCCCTCTCCAAATCATTGGCACTGCAAAAGGCATAGATTTCCTTTTCCTGTTCAACCACTGGCGAAGATTTGTTGCACAAGTGTTGCAGCATATGTGTGGGGCCCAGCTCTTGTCCTGATCTCCAATTTTGCAGCCAAAATAAAGGTGATAGGCTTTCTTAACCATAGTGGTTATACTGCACTTTTGTGATGCAAAAGGCACTTCTGCTATGTTTGTGGTGAAGTGATCTGCACTGTTCACACCAGTATGAGGCATCTCTGCTCACTTTGGCTAAACAGAAATGTGTCCCTTTGCAAAATCAAACACTGACAAATAAGAGAGTACGACACTGTATGATTTCTAGAGCTGATATAGGGCAATTTGTTCAGCAGAGTGATGTAAGCTTCGTTAAGATTGCATCATCCATGACTTCTAGGAATAACATGATGCAATTCATATCATGTATGACGCAATACCAGTTTCAGATTGCATCATTCATTGTTTTGCCTAAAAAGCAAGTACTGTCCAAACCCAGTCATAGATTTATTCATAGATCCAGTCAAAGATGTATTTTAGTCATTTCTGGTTTAAATTGAGATCCCTTCCCTTTATAACTCACTTATCCTCCACCATTCCCAAGTCAAGGGTCGTATATACTGACCCAATAGCATATCTTGAAAACTAGAGCCAATCAACAATTTTAAGCATCATTTTCGTTCTCAGTGACCCAGAATTAGTAAAGTTTGACTACATTTATTTCAGAAGCATTTTGGCTGTAGAGCAGTGTTATTATTTATTTTTGATGTAATTTTCTGCAGTGCTCAAATACCAATTATATGCAAGGCAACAAATATATGTTGTAATAAGATATTAATATTAGTCTCTTATTAATATTGTATATATACACATATATAGAAAAATAATAGATTAAAATAATTAAAGAGGGTTGGTTGGGCCTTTTTTTGTTTGTTTGTTTTCAGCCCTTCATGAAATTAATAAGAACTTCACAACTGAGACGAATTATTCCAAATTTGATTTAGTCAATTCCTGTAAGCAAGAGTGCAGTGAAATGGATGACTCAGGCTAGTTGAACAAAGTCTTTGTTGCTACTAACAATACCTGGCAGAAGATCATGAGACGTGGCAACATTACAGTGTCGGCAAAGGGTATGAAGTGACACTAGCATTTTTGGGATGGGCAAGACGTTTCTCCGAATTTTGCAATATTACATCTATGGACATCACTCTTGGCACCTGCTTATTCTCTCTAAAATTTGCACCCTGGTCAGATGGTTCAACATCTGCTCCAAACCTATGATCTGTAGGCAAACACATCCAGAAACATATGCTCAGTATATTTTACTCTGATTCTTGATTATTCTACTGCTCTTATCTCACGAGATGATATCACATATAGTGTATGCCTGAATGCGTTTATGTGCCTGAGTCATCTAAAGATGCAAGTACATTCATCTTCCAGGCAAAAAGAACTGATATAAATCAAAGATTTCCACCAACATTACTTTCTTCTTTGGTGAACAGTAGCATACAACCCTCAAACTGCAAATAAAAAACAAAGTATACTGTAAAGCTCATTGAATTTGATTTACTTAGTTCAATACTAAAATGTTCATAGCAATCATCTTAAGTCATCTTTCTAATCACATCAGTTAAACTCCCCCTTTTCACTGAAGAAAGATTCCCCTCAGCCAGAAGATGCATGTTCTAATGGCCTGCAGAAAACCAGAAACTGATAAATGCTGATTGTTGTCTCATTGTTCCAAATGGGGTTGGCAAACAGAGAGAGGCAGCTTTGCCATACCTCCTCTGCTCATTAGTGTTATTAGTTTGTTTGATGTATTAGGTGCATTCTTGACATTCACTCTCCCTCCCCCAAAGAGCTTACAATTTAAGGACAGTGAGACAAGTTGACAGAGTAGAAGAGAGGAATCAAACAGAAAATTGTTATACAGATTACCTAGATTCAACAAATCATTTTTATATGCGGGTTATTGAGATTTTCTATAAGTGGCATGGTAGCAATAGGCCTTTAGGAGGGACTTAAATGAAGACATTTTAAAAATCTCACTTCTGTTAGTTAAAAAAAAGGATGTGAGTGGAAAGATTGGAGAAAGGATAGTGGAAACTGAGAAAAAGCACACTATCATCACTCTCTGATCATAGTTCACCTTCATGTAACCACAGTGAATTCATCTGCTACGCAGAGCATTTTAGAGATCTGAGCCTTCCAAAATCCCCAGTTTGAACATTGCTTTTGCCTCCATTTATATATCATGCTTACTCAACTTTTTCTTTACAAGATGTCATCTGGAGAAAAGTTCTGGTGAGGAAGTGAGACAAGGAAGTTATTTGATAACCATGTTGGTGACTGTCTTGTCTGCAAACTGTAGTCCATTGAGCCATTATGCACGTTTTCGTTTCTTTCTACTTGGTTTTTGCTAAAAATGAGAAAGATATTACTCTCCACCACATATCGTGAGAAGTTCTGCAAACTTTCAGCTGCAAGTCTTCAAACTGGGCTAGAGAGATAAGTGACATTAGTTGGGGTGTCTCAAAGAATAACTACAAAAAGAAGAACAGGAGTACTTGTGGCACCTTAGAGACTAACCAATTTATTAGAGCATAAGCTTTCGTGGACTACAGCCCACTTCTTCGGATGCATGGGCTGTAGTCCACGAAAGCTTATGCTCTAATAAATTTGTTAGTCTCTAAGGTGCCACAAGTACTCCTGTTCTTCTTTTTGCGGATACAGACTAACACGGCTGTTACTCTGAAACCTGTCAAAGAATAACTAGATAACAACATATCATTCTATAAAACCACCAAACCCCTTCTATGCAGTGCTAGTCAATGTGAGGTAACAAATGTCATGCCCTTAAATAACTGATTCCAGCCACCACAGTAGATTGAAAATTCTAAAGTATTAGGATGGTAATTCCATTATTTTTAAATGAGAATAAAAACTCTGCAATCAATAGGCTATGTCTGACTCCATTTCGTCCTGCTTATATAAGCAAGTCAGGGTTGGCGCATGCTCCAGCAGCCTTTGCTTTTCATGTGTGCTGGGGTTATAAACTGCATGGAGTTTATAAAGTACTGGGGTTATAAACTGATCAAATGGTATGCCAGTATCTAGATCTGGAACACAATTTACAAAAAAGAGAGGGTTGGTAGAGATTAAATAGGTGCTGTAGTCCACTGATCCTGGAGCGATGTGTGTCTGCAGAGGGTGAATAGCGGATAATGCTCAAAATGTTGGATCAGAGTGCATGTGTGTGTCATGGGGTGCTATATAAATTGCACAGGTCACATGATCATATGAAGCAGTGGTGGCTTTAGGCCTAACAACTTTTCACCTCAGCAGATAGCCATCTGAGCCAAATCTCACTATTAGTTCTTAAGGTCAATGTGAGGTCTTGATCAGCTTGACATTTATTGTGAAAAAGGAATTTTTATTTTCTAAGATGTCTTCCCCCCTCCCCCCAATAACAAAGGGCTGCGGACAGGAAGGATATGCATACACAATTTCCAATGACTTTTCAAAACATACTTGGATCAAAAGAGTCGTACACAGGTATACTTTGATTTATTAGTAATGTAAATGACATTATCAAAGTCTCATTCACATCACACATCCATTCAACTTTTAAAGACAGGCACAGACTTATAATTATCTGGAGCTGCTTTTAAGACGTTTTTGAAAATGTGGAACTATTTGAAAAAAATACCGCCAGACTGTAAAATGTTCACATAATATATTTCCTTTCTTTGTGACACTATATGCTCCAAACTTATCTAGAACTTCTGTACCAGTGTTAGAGAAATGAAACATCTGCTTCTGAACCAAAACAAGAAGCTACTCTGTTTTCATTGCTACTTAGTTTAATGTTTTGCAAAGTCCAGTTATGTAGTGTTGTACACAACAATTGAGATCATCAATGGAGGAAAAATTGGGCTAGAATTGTACTTGAGATACTCATGAAAACACAGTTCTATCAGAACTCACCTTTATCAGTTTACCTTTCTATATACTGTCTGGCAAACAACAGTATAAGATTACTTACACTGGGATTACTTACATTGATTGTGCATTTTGCAATAAAAAGTTTAGTTGTAGATGAAAATTAGCCAGTGTGTTTAGTTCCCCTGTTACTACTCCAGCCAAAATTTCATCACCATTCTGTACTGCTTTGTATGATGGACCGAGGGATCACAAAACATCACAGTATAACAGACTGGCAAAAGAAATCATTTAACCACAGTCCGAGTGAGAAAATGTTCAGTTAGTTATTAATATTATAATGGCATGTGTATGCATGCATATTGACCAATATGCACACATCATTAAAAAAAAATTACTGGATTAATTTAATTTACATAAAAGTCAACCCCAGATTGTTAAGTGGTCGCATATTTACAACAGAGAATACAAGCTGCTACTGTAATTTTCTGGTTTAGGTTGGGAGATAATATCTACCAAAACCTGTTCATCATGTAGCAAATAGATTAATAGATTCAAGACTTGAAGGGATCACTGTGATCATCTAGTCTGACCTCCTGTGTAACACGTACCATAAAACTTCCCCCAAATAATTCCCAGAGCAGATCTTTTAGGAAAAAAATAATTTAAAAATTATCAGAGATGGAGAATCTACCACAATGCTTGGTAAATTGTTCCAATGGTTAATTACCCTGCCTTATTTCTAGTTTGAATTTGTCTATCTTCAACTTCCATATATAAAAGTCACATTATACCTTTCTCTGCTAGACTGAAGAGCCCCATCAAATATTTGTTCTCCATGTAGGTGATTATAGACTGTAATCAAGTCACCCCTTAACCTTCTTTTTGTTAAGCTAAATAGATTGAGCTCCTTGAGTCTCTCCCTACAAGGCATAAGAATATACAAACGTCCAAAGGTCCATCTAGCCCAAGGATTGCATTAGCCCTTTTGGCCACAGTGTCACAGTGGGAGCTCGTGTTCAGCTCATTATCTGTCATGACCACTAAGTCTTTTTCAGTGATTCCCAGGATAGAGTCCCCATCCTTTAAGTATGGCCTTCATTCTTTGTCCCCAGAGGTATACAGTTACATTTAGCTTCATTTAGAATTCATATTGTTTGCTTGCCCCCATTTTACCAAGCAATCCAGATGCTCTGTATCAGTGACCTGTCCTCTTCATTACTTGTCACTCCCCCCAATTTTAGTGCCATTAGCAAACTTCATCAGTGATGATTTTATGTTTTCTTCCAAAGCATTGAAAAGAAATGTTGGGTTAGAGCCAAGAATCAATCACTTCAGGACCCCACTAGAAACATCCCCACTTGGAGATTCCTCATTTACAATTACAGTTTGAGACCTATCAATCAGGCATTTTCAATCCATTTAATGTGTGCCATGTTAATTTTATACTATTCTAGTTTTATCATTGAAATGTCATGCAGTACCAAGTCATACACCTTACAGAAATCCTAGAATATTACACCAACACTATTATCTTTATCAACCAAATTTATAATCACATTAAAAAAAACGATAGTTTGATATGATCTGTCTTCCATAAACCCATGTTGATTGGAATTCATTATATTACCCTCCTTTCATTCTTTATTAATCGAGTTTTGTATTAGCCGCTACATTGTCTTCCCTGGGATCAATGTCAGATTAACAGGCCTATAACTACTCAGATCATCCCATTTATCTTTTTAAAATATTGATACATTAGTTTTCTTCCTGACTTCTAGAACTTCTTCAGTATTCCAAGAGTTATTGAAGATCAACGTTAATGGTGCAGCGAGTACCTCAGAAAATTCTTTTACAACTCTTGGGTGGCAAGTTATCTGGATCTGCTGATTTTAAAATGTCTAACGTTAGTAGTTGCTGTTTAACATCCTCCTTGCGGTTTATGTACTCGGTGGCTTGGTGCTCCAGTGCCAAGATAGGGATATGGGTTCCGTCTATCGCCCCACCACAGTTTGGGAATCCCATTGCAGCAAAGCCATCCACTATGGCCTGCATGTTTCCCAGAGTCACTACCCTTGATAACACCAGGTCTTTCATTGCCCTGGCAACTTGTATCACAGCAGCCCCCACAGTAGATTTGCCCACTCCAAATTGATTCCCGACTGACCGGTAGCTGTCTGGCGTTGCAAGCTTCCACAGGGCTATCGCCACTCGCTTCTCAACTGTGAGGGCTGCTCTCATCCTGGTATTCTGGCGCTTCAGGGCAGGGGAAAGCAAGTCACAAAGTTCCATGAAAGTGCCCTTACGCATGCGAAAGTTTCACAGCCACTGGGATTCGTCCCAGTCCTGCAACACGATGCACTCCCACCAATCTGTGCTTGTTTCCCGGGCCCAGAATCGGCGTTCCACGGCATGAACCTGCCCCAGTAACACCATGACTTGCACATTGCTGGGGCCCGTACCTTGTGTGAGGGCTGTGTCCATGTCAATTTCCTTATCACTCTCGTTGCCGCGCTGCAATCGCCTCATCGGCTGGTCCTGGTTTTGCTTTGGCATGTCCTGGCTCTGCATATACTCCAGGACAATGCGCATGGTGTTCATAGTGCTCATAATTGCCGCAGTGATCTGTGTGGGCTCCATGATCCCAGTGCTATGGCGTCTGGGCTGAAAAAAGGCGCAAAACTGACAGAGGGAGGGAGGGGCGACTGACGACATGGCATACAGGTACAGGGAATTAAAATCAACAAAGTTGGCTGTGCATCAGGGAGAAACACAAACAACTGTCACACAGAATGGCCCCCCCCAAAGATTGAACTCAAAACCCTGGGTTTAGCAGGCCGTTAATTTCACAGAGGGAGGGGGAAGCAAATGAATACATCTATTTTTTCATCTTAAGCTGGCAGCAGACGGTGCAGCATGACTGATAGCCCTCAGCATCTTCTGGGTGCTTGGCAGAAGATACTGTACTACAATTGCTAGCCATCATCGTCAAGACAGTTCAATAGGACTGCCGGCAGGACTGAGTCTCCAGGAGACAAAGCATGTCTGCCCAGGTACCTCTGATTGAACTGGAATACGACGATGACGGATATCAATCTTAGTACACTATCTACTGCCAAAAGGCAATTAGCTGCTGCTGTGTAGCAATGTAGTACCACGTCTGCCAGCACCCAGATGACATATGGTGACGGTGAGCTGAGCTGAGCTGAGTGGGCTCCATGCTTGCAGTGGTATGTTGTCTGCACAGGTAACCCACGTAAAAAAGGTGTGAATTGATTGTCTGCCATTGCTCTGACGGAGGAGGAGGGGCCTGACGGCATGTACCCAGAACCCCTCGCGACACTGTTTTGCATCATCAGGCATTGGGATCTCAGCCCAGAATTCCAATGGGCTGCGGAGACTGCGGGATAGTTACCCACAGTGCAACACTCTGGAAGTCAACGCTAGCCTCGGTATTGTGGACGCGGTCTGTCGGCTTCATGCACTTAGAGCATTTTATGTGGGGGGACACACAATCGACTGTGTAAAACCGATATCTATAAAACTGGCTTCTATAAATTTGACCTAATTTCGTAGTGTAGACATACCCTGAGATACTAGTGAAAGGAAGGTGTCCTATAATCATCATCTGATGATATGATTTCTATCATGCTCTCTGGAATGGCTCACGACCAGGAGTGTCAAAGCAGAGTAGAAACCCCAAACTGGTTGAATGTTCTATAATTAGTTTTCACCAACCCAGTGATCGTAAACCTGAAGCACTATAACAATTTTACCATGGAGTCACAGACAGTCCCCTTAGGCATTCCTGTCTATCTTGCCAACAATGCCATAGATGGTCACTTTAGACCAAAAGTCACAACAGTATTCAGGTTACCCATGGTCCCAAAGGACATGTCACTTATCCCAGGTCAATTGTACTCAGATCTCAAATCAGAGACAAAGCCTGTAGCTATTCCTATTATAAACTAACTGAAGATTTATTATCTAAACTTGTAAATAACTTATTTTTTTCTTAAAACAGGAAACATACATACATAAATGAGTTAAATTCTTAGATTTAGGATAAGCTGCTCTATGTCTTTCAGTGCTGACTCATGCCAAGCAGCATGGGGATCTCTTGCTTAGGTTTAGGAATCTTCACCTTTCAGAGTCCAAACAGCATAAAGATCCCAGTTTCTCCTTTTCAGGGATTTTTATCCCCCCTTACACCAGAAACCAAGTTACTGGGATGAGTTTATGTGCAGGTTTCCCCTTCCTGGAAGGAGTGAGGAATGCAATCAACAAGCTCTCTGTCCTTTAATGTTACACAATGCCTCATTTGCCTTCGATGGGCCATACTGTGTGCAGGATAAGCACTTTAACTTAATTAAAAACAACGAGGAGTCCTTGTGACACTAACAAATGTATTTGGGCATAAGCTTTCGTGGGCTATAACCCACTTCATCAGATGCAGGGAGTGAAAAATACAGTAAGCAGGTATAAATACACAGCACATGAAAAGATAGGAGTTGCCTTACCAAGTGGGGGATCAGTGCTAATGAGGCCAATTCAATTCAATTGGTGGGATGAGGGGGATTGGAAATAATCTGTACCCTACAAAAACCCAGAGGGACTAAGAGCATTATAGACATGCTTCTCTGATTCTGACTGTGATCATTATAGACTATATTTGTCCTTTCTATTCTTTCATGTTAATTTTAAAATCCTTGGGCCAGAGACCATTTTTATTTAGGACCACTCTGGTTGAGGCCTGTAGTCACTATCAAAATGTTACATAATAACAATGTGTTAATAAAGAGGAGTGAGAAGAAAGGGGTAGCAAATTATTGTAGTTATTTGGCTGGTGGTGCTATTCAAAGGCATCATTATTCTTCTCAGGCTGAGATTCAGCAAGCACAATACACTAGGTCACATCTTTTTCTGGATATATCCTCCATGATTTGGAACGTAATAAGAGCAATATTAGAAACATAATGCTTCTTGAATTGACCTTTAGTTGAATCTCTACAGTTTGTGTAGAGGGGACCGAGAGAAGTTGTAGTGGTAATTTATTCATTGAGATTTTATCATTTTGTTGACTTTGTCAACTGAGCCTATGGATGTGGGTTAAGGAAAAGGTCTTCCAAAATTACTCAAAGCTTCTAGAACCAAATTCCTAGACTTCCTCTTTAAAAGAGCCTTCAGAAAACAAGTGTGGAAGAAAGCAGAGAGAGAGCAGCCTGAAATTCACACGGGACAGTTAAGGCTATGGGAGAAAGGCTTAGCAAGCTGCTGATCACCCTGTGTATGCTGTGCCAGGCCCTCAAGACTTCTCTAGCACACATACACAGGTAAGGCCACACCCAACTGCAGACACAGACTGAGATCAGCTCTGTGTGAGAGGATTCAGCTCGGAGGTTCACCCAGCACTCACATGCACACCCCCTTTGGGGAGTAAACTCAAAATAATATTGTCTTGTGCTGTATCGAAAAATCTGCATAGTGCAAGCCCATAAAAATCGCCCTCTCCCTCAGTGTGGAGAGAGATATGCACAGCTTCTTGCCCCCCTCCCCGCCCCTGATACGAATTGCACAAACTGGGTTATGTTATAAATAAGAAATAAGTTTATTAACTAAAAAAGGTAAATTTTAAGTGATTATAAGGGATAGCAAACAGAATAAAGCAGATTACTGAGCAAGTGAAACAAAACATGCAAATTAAGCTTAATACGCTAAAGAAACAGGTTACAAAATGTAATTTCTCACCCTAAATGTTGTTTTAGTCAAGTGGCAGAGTTTCTGTAGCTTAGAGTTCCAGTTATTTCTCTTTACAGACTAGACTCCTGTCTTAGTCTGGACTGAACCCTTGCCTTTCCCTCAGCTCAGTTCCTTTGTTTCTTCAGGTACTTTCAGCAGTCTTTCTTCTTGGGCAGGAAGGCAATGGAGAAGAGTCCTGTTTGCCTTATTCCCCAGCCTTAAATAGAATTTACATAAGGCAAAAAGCCTTTATTTCCAGTAGGAAAGTACCAGCAGTGTCCAAGATGTTACTTTGTACCAGATGACATTATCACCTGACCTTGCAGCGTCACAGCAACCATGAAATCAGATTTATTTGCAATGTCCACAGGAAGGAGCTCCGGGAAGATGGGAGATCCACATCTTTAAAGACTCACCGTCTTTTCCTAATGGCCCATCAAGGCTGATTACTTACTGTCTGGTGGGTGTCTCCAAGTATAACCACAGTTGTAATTGTTACATAGTCAATATTCCTAACATCAGATACAGAAATGATACATGCATACAAATGTATGAGACATGCATACATTCAGTAAATCATACCCTTTCCAATGATATCTTACATGAACCAACTTGCACAAAATATATCCTAGTTATACCATATTTATATCATAAGCATATTTCTATAAAGATTATGGAGCATCACATCACGCCATCCACTAACACACATGCTACAAACACCCTCCTCAATTTCTTCCCTCCTCTATCCCAGTTCTTTGCTTACAGAGAGGCTGCATAAACTCTCCGATTTCACCCCTTCTTTTCCCCTCCCAGTTCTCCCTTAATGGTTTTCTCAGTTCTAAATATGTGTATGAGATAATGTTGTGACCTACTGGCATCACTGCAGCCCATTGCTAATACATTTTAGAATGAAAAACCTTATCAGAAGCACAGAAAATGAGATAACACCAGACAATCACTGCTGTGCAGTATTATTTTGATGCTTCCCTCTCTGAGGTTCCTAGCCGGCAGGTTCATGCACCCTTTCTCGCCACATGTAATAAACAAGAAAAGATACATATCTGAAAAGAAATCAGTTATAGTTTCCACCTGATCTTTTAACTTTCTTGTTAAGGTCATGCAAATGTTTCTCCTTTGTTTGCAATATGAAAATGAAATAAAATAACCTCCCCCCCCCCCCAAAAAAAATCCACACATTATTTTTTAAGTGCAGTATTGGTTTATTGTCATAGTCTGATTTTTACCTGCCTGCTTACACATGTAAAACTCAAGGGGCACATTCTTCATGCAATTCCCAATGACTCACTCCTACGAGTACAACTGTCACAAAACACTGAGATGTGGTTTTGTTGCTCTACCCAAGCTGCAGCCTCTGCTCGTCTCTTCTTTCGTTATCTCTGATGTACTGGCTCCAACTTGTATTTGAATCACTTCTGCTTTCATAAGTGAACTGTCAGGTACTCTCTTTATTTTGTGTGTACACACACACATACACATCTTAAAGTTTATTTTTATGCAAAATAGGAATAAGCAAACAGATGCAGCTCAAAAGAATCAGCAACTCAAAAGAAACTTGTTTTACACGTTCATGCTTCAAAATAAGACCCATCTTCTGGTGACCCATTTAATTTCTACTTAGAATCGGTACTAATCCTTAGAGGAATACTTTTGATATTAGAATTTTTAAAAATAAAAATAAAGTAATGCAACCTTACTGTAAACCTTCTGCTAGGTACATTTGCTGTACGAAGGTTTAGATTCAATGACACCTAGGAGTCCCATTTAAAATAAATAAAATGACTGGCTCGAGCTCTCACTTAAAACCTTATCCTCTCCCAGGTTTAAGGAACTTAACATTTAAATATCTTAGTCACCTCTACAGATGCTTCTTCCCCCTCATAGGCACAAACAGGAATCCTCAGGACTATGAAACCACAGATATCTTTTATTTGGGGGAAAAACAATAAACCACAAATGTACATAAAAGCGAATGAGCAAAACCCCCAGTGTTGTATGGGAGGTACAGCTGACTCCACAAACCCAGATATTAATTGTTGAGGCCCAGAACTCTTACTCACCAAACAATGCCCAACCACCAAAAACCTCACTCACTAATCCAATTAGAGTGACTCTGCAAGTGGTTCTCCTCAGCCTGTCCACTGCTGAAGGCCACACTATCAGTTCCAACTCTGAGCTGTGTTTTCACAGTTCAGTCCCACAAAGTCAGCTCCACTAGCTTGGCTGCTGCTTGACCCAGTCAAATTAAATCAACTCCACCTCTGTCAGGGCCAGACAAAGTCAGCTCCCCTGTAGGGCCAGCACTAAACAAGACAGATTTTCTCAGCAGGAATCCCAGAGCAAATGAAGACACCCCTGACCATAGCCCTTCTAATCCCCTTGTTGAATTTGGGCTCATTACTCAATCAGAATCCACTACCCGTCATCTCTGGGTGACTCACTTTCCCCCAGCTATTCCTGACACAGTTTCTCCCCACTTCCATAAATATATTTACATTCACTATTTAATATCACTTCCAGAAAACACAAATTTTTGTGGGAAATTCAAAAATTCAGTTCTGTTTGTATATAATTTTCACTATCCATTGCACTTGCTGGTTTCATTTAAGACTAGATGTAGAAATACTGAAATATCACCAAAAATGTTAGGGCCAAATATTCAGCTGCTCTAAGTCAGGATAGCCAATAGAGCTATGACAATTTACACCAGTACCCTTGGTACTTTCAACTACTACAGGATAAAACAAGGAAGTAAGGAATATCACTTAAGAATTCTTGTGCTTGTGAGATCCCAGCTCAGTTTCCCTACTCAAAGATATTAGGATACTTTTGGATAAACTCTAAACAGACATTTATGCTTTTACATCTGTGATAAATGAAGAGAAGGTAGCTCCCTTTTATGGACACCTAACCAGCCAGTTAGCTATAAAGTCCCTCTTGGTGGCTGCTTGCTTTACCTGTAAAGGGTTAAAAAGTCTGCAGAAGAAAAGAAAAGGGAGTGGGCACCTGATCAAAAGAGCCAATGGGAAGGCTAGAACTTTTTAAAATGGGAAAAAAGCTTTCCCTTTATCTCTCTGTTGTTCTCTCTGGGCTGAAAAAAACGGGGCAGCTGAAATGCTGCGTAAAGTTTGGATCAGGTATGAAAATTCATCATCCATGCCTAGAAGAATTCATTGGCACAGGGAATGTTTAGATAGACGCAATTAGGTTTATTTCTTTTATTTTCTGTAAGGCTTGTGGATTCCTCTGTGCCAACCTCAGATGATTTTGTTTGCTTGTAACCCTTAAGCTGAACCCCCTAGAAAGCTATTTTGGGTGCTTAATTTTTGGAATTGCTCTTTTAAAATCTAGCAAAAGCCTAAGTTCCAGGTATATTTTCTTTCTTTTTGTTTTTAAATAAAATTTACCTTTTTTAAGAACCTGATTGGTTTTGTGTCTTGAAAGATCTGTGCATATGTTTTTCAATTAGCTGGTGGCAACAGCTGGGTTTCCCTTTTGTTGTTTTCTATCTTGGCTTCCGCGATGAAGGGGTGGAAAAGCCGAGGGATCCCACGGAAAACTTCCCAAGTGAGTTTTTCCAGGATTTGCAAGAGGCAGTTTTTCACTTGGGTGGTGGCAGCATTTACCAAGCCAAGGTCAGAGAAAAGCTGTAACCCTGGGAGTTTAATACCAGCCTGGAGTGGCCAGTATTAATTTTTAGAATCCTTGTGGGCCCCCACCTTCTGCACTCGAAGTGCCAGAATGGGCAATCAGCCTTGGCAACATCTTTAACTAAACTAAACCCCTGAGCTTCTTTCATCTACACCTATTATTAGTAATATGCCAAACATTGCAGTCCATAGCTGAGCAAACATCCCTGAGAATAAAAACTTTGCCTGACTACAGGCTTCAGGAGTTGGCCAATTAGTCGCAGTGACTCAGTATTTATATCCAGGAATTCTGTCTTGATGCAACATAAGTGACCCATTGCAGTTCTTGCACTAATATCAGAATGGCCCTGAACACTTAAAATGTCAAGCTGCAGAATACTATGCACTAATGTGTTGTTACAGTCGCTGAGACTTTTGGGTAGTATTTTATGTTGTTCTTCCAATTATAACAAATTGGGTGTCATGTGAATTGAGAAACTTTATGTAAATATTAATGCTCAAATCAATAGGGTTTAACCAAGTCTGTCAACAAAAATTATGTGCACATAAACAAAACCTTTATTTAAAAGGAATTAATGAGCCACAGAGCTGATTTTCAAATTTCAGCAACACAGGAATTTTATTTAAATGATAAAGCAAGAGAAATAATTTGATTATAAGGATATAATTCTATATATCATATGAAAAAGTAGTTAATATTGTTCATGTATGTTTTGAATAACCCATGCAGATTTTTATACATAAAAAGTAAAATTTTAAAGCAATTGTATAGAGTTCCAAGTTGGCAAATCAGTTTCTTATATTTTAACTGAGAGTTTGAACGTGCATTTTGAGTGGTTATGTTTTTCTACAAAGAAATAGCATACACTATATGTGCCAACTCAGACTGTAAAGCCTAATGTATAATTGCAGCTCAATAGCTCTGATTGCAAGCTCTGCCAAGCTGTACAAACAAATATAATTCAAAAAAGTGGCTCAATTAAATTCCAAAGAACGTTGGAACACACACAAAAAAGATACCACAACCAAGCATTTCATCATCAATTGTAGCCTTCAAAGATCAAAGAGAATTTCAGGCGAATGGTTGTCACAAGTGTGACAGGTATTTTTTAATCTTCTTTACTGTACCAGTTAAGAACAAGACTTTCTGACAGGATGAAGAAAACTAAGTACTTAATGTAGATTCCAAACAGATGTGCAGGAGAGCAAAGTCATTTTCAGTGCAAAAAAAGGAAAAATTAAAGAGAGGGTTAGAAAGCATTAAAAGCCTCTGAGATGTCTCCTTAGGACAATTGATTACATCTATTGCCCACGAGGAAGATAAGATGAAGGCAACTATGATGAAGAGATAGAGGAGACTTTGGAAGGTTGAACTATAATATTAAGAATAAGTCCTTTTGAGACTTTGTATCAACTCACTGTGGCATATAGTACAGAAAAACAAGCAATCAGCCAAGGGACAGATTAAAATTTAACTGAAAAGTGAAGAATAGGAAGGTGTACATTTCCATGAGAACATAGAGGAGAACAAGGGAGACAAAGAAAATAAAGGGTACGTTGAAGGCAGTAAAGCAGGAAGCAGCTAAATTAGAAATGATCTAGACATGATGAAAGAAAAGGATGGTCTGCACTTATGACTGGATAGAAGACTAGGAAATGTTCTTTACCTTTGCCACAAAAAGCAAGAGATGAGGCTGAGCCAATGCTCCAGAACCAAACTCTGTGGAAGTTCAGATACAAATCTGAACTTTGCGGCTCAGACCTTTCTCAGCTGGGAACTTTTGCCGTTGTTCTACTCTTCAGACTTGAGGTTGCACTTCGAGCTGATTGAAAAAAGTAAAAGTATCCAAAAAAGTGGCCAGCTCTAGTTTTCCTACAGTTGGACTCAGGGTCCATATTAGGGGGTAAAACATGTCCTGTTGCTTTGTAGGTATATGTGCACTGAGAAAAGTGAAATCCTGGCCCTATTGAAATCAACAGGAGTTTCACCATTGACTTCAACAGAGCCAGGATTTCAGCCCTTGGTTGGGTCACTGCAGATGCAAACTATGTGTTTGGCGGGGAGGAGGAGTCCACTTATGAAATTATTAAGGGGAGATTTCATGTAATTAAAACATCCTTACGCAATGGTGGATGTAATGTCATTACTTTTTCTGAGGGAAACATTTTGGAGTTATATTTGGAGCAAAGCAGGTTGACTGTTCAGTTAAATTGAATTTACCAATTAAACAGCATAAAACAGATTTTTTTCAGTTTTTAAAATCAATAGCTAAACTTATTTTTGCAATTATGAACTGAGAGTCAAAGTCCTTACAGAAATTTTCCAATAATGTCACAGAGAGATTTGCCGAATAAGGACTATGGAATGGCTCTTTATTACTACTTAGAATGAACTGAGTACTCAGGTAATTAATAGAGTGCTTAAACAATTCCAGTTAACTTTTCCATCACAAAAAGCTTCCTCATAATTTAGCTTTACATGAACAGATAAATATATCCAACATTCCTGTAATATCTCACACTCTATCAATCACTTCATGTTCTCAGTGACCATAACCACAAACATAAGAACAAAAATTTACTGTAGTAACATCCACTATACATGCATATCTTGTGTTAGCTCAGTGTTCCCTTCCTCTAGTCATCTACTGCACCACTTTATTATACATATTTAAACATGGCAACCAGGTTAGACACACCCTTAAAGGGTTTTATTTTTTGCCTATTCTGATTACAAGGAAACTGGATATTTAGCACACCTATCTGTCACAATGTGGACCTTTATCAGAAAATGGCCCTAGGAAGTTACCTATTTATTTATAAACTTACCTATGGGTCTCCTTACCACAGTATCTGAGCCTCTTACATATACAAGGATAGATCCATTCACCACACCACTGTGATGGAGGAAAGTGTTATCATTCCATCATTTACAAATGGGAAACTGAGGCATAGACATGTAGATAACACTAAACTGGGAGGAGTGGTAGATACGCTGTAGGGTAGGGATAGGATACAGAGAGACCTAGACAAATTAGAGGACTGGACCAAAAGAAATCTGACTAGGTTCAACAAGGACAAGTGCAGAGTCCTGTACTTAGGACAGAAGAATCCCATGCACTGCTACAAACTAGGGACCAAATGGCTAGGTAGCAGTTCTGCAGAAAAGGATCTAGGGGTTGCAGTGGATGAGAAGCTGGATATGAGTCAACAGTGTGCCCTTGTTGCCAAGAAGGCTAATGGCATTTTGGGCTGTATAAGTAGGGGCATTGCCAGCAGTTTGAGGGACATGATCATTCCTCTCTATTCGACATTGGTGAGGCATCATCTGGAGTACTGTGTCCAGTTTTGGGCCCTACACTACAAGAAGGATGTGGAAAAATTGGAAAGAGTCCAGTGGAGGGCAACAAAAATAATTAGGGGGCTGGAGCACATGACTTATAAGGCGAGGGTGAGGGAACTGGGATTGTTTAGTCTGCAGAAGAGAAGAATGAGGGGGGATTTGATAGCTGCTTTCAACCACCTGAAAGGGAGTTCCAAAGAGGATGGATCTAGACTATTCTCAGTGGTACCAGATGACAGAACAAGGAGTAACGGTCTCAAGTTGCAGTGCGGGAGGTTTAGGTTTGATATTAGGAAAAACTTTTTCACACGGAGAGCGGTGAAGCACTGGAATGGGTTACCTAGGGAGGTGGTGGAATCTCCTTCCTTAGAGGTTTTTAAGTTCAGGCTTGACAAAGCCCTGGTTGGAATGATTTAGTTGGGGATTGGTCCTGCTTTGAGCAAGGGGTTGGACTAGATGACCTCCTGAGGTCTCTTCCAATCCTGATAATCATAGAATTATAGAATCATAGACTAAGAGAAGATTTTCAAAGGCACAAGGACTGTTCGGCACCCAACTCCCATTGTCCCTTTGAAAATCTCCCCTAACTGAATTGCTGCAGCCCAGTGTCTCCCACGGTTCTGGACGTGTGGGCTGTTCTCTCTCCACACTTCAGAGGCGGACAGTGTTTTGGAGCCCCTCTGCTCCTGCTTGCTGCCAGTTTTCCTCTGCCTCCACAGCAGCAGACCAAGGTGGTTTTTTTTGCTCCTGCCCTGACTCTTTCTACTTTAACTTTTTTTTGCCCATTTTTTGGGGCAATGGGGAGTAGTGTTCTCCCTCCTCTGCATTTCCTCCTCTTCCTGGCTCTATTAACCCCTCAGAGGCTTAATTCTCCCTGAGCATCTATGGCAGCATCTGCTTGCTGGCTCCTCTGCCCCTCACAGGCATGGTAGAGCAGCCAAGAAAGCACCAGATCAAATGGAAGCAGTGCTGCATATGTGAGGCAGCCTTCCCAGGCTTGGCAAATGTCAAGTTGTGCACAGATGCATCCTGCCTTCTGCCTCCAACTCCACTAGGTCCTGGGGCTGCGAGTTGGACAGACAGGTGGAGTCCCCTACCCACTGAGGCAGCCATGACTCCAAAGAGGGGAATGGATCAGGAACCTTAGTGCAGAGCAGGGAGAAGCTCCAAAAGTTAGGAGGACTCTGATTACTCGACTTGGGGGGTAAGTCCCAAGCGACTCCTATAACAAAACAGAGATGGAAGGGCCACAATTCCACACACACCCCAATCTTAAAATGGGTCCTGAACATCCTAGGGAAAGAAGCCGTGCTCCTAATCAGCCTTCTCTCTCCCAAGCCAACCAGGAGGGTTCTGACAAGTCCCCTACCTCATCCTAGAAGGAATGGGACCCATCAGGAGAGGATTCTGAGATAGACCACTCAAGAGGGCTCCAGACCCTAAGGAAGCCAAGCTGCAGAAGTCCTCACAAAGTGGCTGCAGATCTTCTATGCTCCCAAAAGCACTCAAACAAAGGTTTTGTTTTTTTAAATCTAAAAATACCAAAAATGGAAAGAAAAAGCACCAAAAAAATCAAGGAGATATGAGTCCTCTGACTACTCCCCTTCCTTCCGTGAGGAAGCTGAGCTGTCTGGCTTTCAAACCTGAGCAGGCGCCTAAAAGTAAGCATCAGAGTAAATTTTATCCCCTCAAATTCTCCCATGAGATTGCAATACCTGCTTCACTTCTTCTCAGAAGAAGCGATTAGGGATGTATGGAACAAGCCTAGGGTGAGCATTGATGTATCCTCTGAATACCAGACATTCTAGTATTTCAGGAATGGTATGGGGCTGTCCCCACCAGCAGGACCTCACATGCACTTGCACATCCAAGATAGTCCTGGAGTCTCCAGGAATTTAAGACTTTTAACTAAAGATTATGTCATGTGATGAAACCTCCAGGAATATGTCCAACCAAAATTGGCAACCCTGGGTGCATGCAATGTTATGCCAGTGGGGGAAGGGCACTCTTCAAAATGGCATCCCCAGTCCACAATACTAGACAAAACCACATCTATTTTTTTTTCAAAGTGCCAGACAGAGGACAAAAACAGAAAAAAAAGGACTGTCTGGCTTAAAACCAGACAAATGGCCTGCTTAAGCCTGGTGATACGTTTGCCCTTAACAAGAGCAACCTCGGGCTCTACAGCATTCAAGAACCAAAGAGCTCTATTGCTGAGACACCAAAGGTTGATGCCGCTGTAGCGTCCCTCATCAAGGATATGATCATTCCCTCAGAAGGGGAGTTCTACCCTAAGAAACCCACAGATGGAAAGATGGAGGCCACTCTCAAAAGGGACTTTGAAGCCTCCTCCACAACCCTCTGAGCATCCCTCACAGCTACCTGTTTTGTGGGAGCATCTCTTTCCTGGCTGGAAGATCTCAAATCCCTTAAGGATAGAGATCAGCTGACTTTGGCTCCACTTTGAAGAAAGTCTCTGTAAGCAGGGTCAGAATGAGCTTTCCTCTGACATCCAGTGATGAGCTAGGGAAGAGGACTTCAGGAACTAACCTTGTTTACATAGACACACCCACTCTGCCTAGGTGCACAGCATGATGGAGCTGCTTTGCCCAAAGGATCACTTTTGATGGGTGTTGGATTCCAAGTCACTTTGTTATTGGGTGCAGGGGTAATAAAGTATTATCACTATGTGAATCAAGGGGAGCAAAACTGTGCTTGCATGCCCTGATTGAGGGGTTCACCCTCAACTGAACTGCACTTGCTGAGCAATGAGGTAGGAGTGCCGAAGCCCAGTGGAAATGAGAGAGAGGATGGGGACTGGTGTTTCTGCCTGGTGGTGTGGACCCTGCCTAAGGGTTGTAAACACCATTTGATCCTTTCCCTCTCCACTGAGAGGCTTCTTGTGGATCACTAGAGCTGAAATCATTGATAACCAAGCCTAAGTGTTAGACCTGTGCTGACACTAGGTCTCTGGTGAAAGAAAGAGACTGCCCAGTCTGCACTAGTAGTGAGGCTCCCCCACTAACAGCTACAATCACTGAGAGCTGTGTTAAGTGGTGGGCAATGTTCCCTCTAATTTTTTCCATCCATGTGAGGAATTAATTTTGTTATGTGCACCAAATTATAAAGGTGATGTATGGCTGTGCACCACCATAGAAACAAAAAACCTAGATATAATATATATTTTTAAAAACTTACCATAGGGATAATTACCCCAGCCTGGACAGGTTAGGCATTTTAGAACTCACTACTCAAAGAATTAAATTTAAGCATAAAACAGAAATAAAAATTGTGAAATGCATAGACCAGTCAAACTCAAATAACAGTACTTTGAATGAATAAAATTACAGAGAATATATGTGCATTGCAGGAAGTATCAAGAAGTAACAACAACAGGAACTCTACAGGTATGTGCTGGGAGGTGAGTGAGTGAGTGTGTGTGTGTGAGAGAGAGAGAGAGACACACACCCTGGATCAAAGCCCAGTGGAGAGCGCGGTCCCAAACTCCCCTATCCACTCTCAAAAGATGGAATATCAACAGAAGCCTTTACCTCAGTAGAGAGACTAGCGGGGAAGACCCTGATTGTTCAAGTTCTGAGCCCCCCAAAGTCCCCATACTAAAGTAAAAGCCCTGAAACCTTTGGGGAAGCTGAAAAACAGGACTCTAACAGAAAAGGGGTAATCACCTCCTGCACCTCTGCAACCCCCTAGGTGGCACTGGTGATGAGCATTCCCCTTTTATACATCTTAGAGGTCTGAAAATATATCTCAAGCATACAGACTCCATAAGAAGATCAAGATCCCTATTCATGTCTTTCCACCCAAAATGCCAGGGACTCAGAGCTTTCAAGTCCTCCATCACTAGTTGGATTAGACTATCATTGTGGAAAACTACAAATCATCAGAGACTCCTGTCTCAAAAGGGGATGGAGATACACTCCAAGAGATCCTTAGTAACCTCATGAAATGAGCAAGTGTCTCCACTTCACAAATTTGCAAAGCAGTCTACAGTTAAAACCCTCATTAATCACTACAGACAGGACTTTCTATCTTCTGCAGAGGCCTCTTTTGGCAGGAAGGTGTTGCAGGCAATGGCCTAGAAATAATACAAACTTTTGAGCGAGCTCGGGAAAAGGTGGCTGTTTCTTTCCTACCAAACTTTTGTTTCATAACCTTCCTACATCTGTTCACAGCTTGCTATTTCCCAGACGTCCAGAATTGTGGGACATGCTGGGCTGCAGAATGGAAAATATTCTTAGTAATAATTTCCTTTCTGCTAGTAGCATATCCCACGATTCTATCCACCCTGCAGGGCTCATGAGTCGAGGTCAGATATTAAGTGGAACCATATGACCATCTTCCTTGGTCTCATGTGCACAGTTATTTCGTTATAGCTGGAATATTTGTTAATGATGAGATGCAAGTTTCACATCTTGGGAATAATTTATCTGGCAGCAAACTGGAGCAGAGGGGGCATAGCCAGACCATGCAGCTCCAAAACACACATCTGCCACCACAAGCTTGAGAGAGAGGAGAGTAGCTCAGATGTCCAGAATTGTGGGAGACATTGCAAACAGAAAAAACATTATTGGTAAGAAATTTTCCATTCCTAAATCACACAGGAAGTCTGACAGAGTCAGGAATAGAACCCAGATCTGTTGATTTGCAATCCAATGGCTAGCAAGACCATCTTTTTATCATGACAACAGGAAATATGCAAGAACACATCTCAAAATCCCACAATACACATTACCATTACAATACATGTTACTGTCTAATTCCTACTATTTGCACAAACCCAAAATGGTCTTGCTGTCCCCCTGCCACAGCTTTGAGTCATTAGCTACTAAAGCACTTCAGAAGTTTTCTTAGCACAAGTGAAATTGGCAAAAAAAATTATACTAAGAACAGAAGTCACTTTTAAGCAGTGCCGTATGGCATGTATTCTTCTTATGCAAGTGAAGCAGTTTTAATCTTACTGAATAAATACTAGAAATTAGCAAGGTTTTGCAAAAAACACCAAGTGCCTGGAAAATGAAGGCAAATCAAAATTTGCAAAGTGTGATTGAAACTTATCTATTGCAGTTATGCAATGATGTTTTTGCAAAAACAAACTTGTGTGAAACTCACTCACCCATGGCTACTTTCTGGAGCCTGTCATTCCCCTCGATTACAGCCTGATCCCAAGCCCATTGAAGTCTTTAGAAAACTTTCCAGTGATTTCAATGGCCTTTAGAGCAAGCCCATACACATGAGCTGTTCCACAGACCGTTCTCCATCTGACTTTAATAGCACTTTCTATTTTCAGGCTATCCTATTGACATGAAATATCCCTTTCCTGCTTTTCCTCACCATCCTCGAACAAAACTGAAATTTACTCATTTGTGTTATTTTCCACTGAGGTATTGTCTTTAAAGCTGAATTCTTGATTCACAAAGTATTTGGTTCCTCTTTTTGTACTGATGCCCATGTTTTCTTTGTCCATAAAAGATGTTATAAAATATTAAAAAATCATTTTGAAAGAGAACAAAGATACAGCCATGTGTTACTGCTTTGTTTTCCATTGTCTCCTTGTTCACGTCAAACCCACCTTAGTCTAACAGTTGGAGAGAATGTGCAAAGGTTTGTTAACTAGATTTCAAATCTTAGCCCAACTGCTTTGTAGCAGTTCTACCAAGAGCATCTTCAGAAGAAAGTCCACATGGATATAAAAATATCAGTGATAGATTGTCTTGGTGAATCTAGTGCTCCAAAAAAAATGTAACTTCACCTCTTAAGTATTTTTAGACACTGTTAGCGGCTGAAGAGTGAACTAGCAAAGTTTCATCAAACTTTTAGAAAGAATTGTATGCTCCCTTTCCTTTTTCATTTCTGTCTATTTCTTTATACTAAATACAAAATCACTAGGTTATGACTTTAAGGATCCTTTTCTCTCTCTCTCACCAGAGATGGCAAGCCTGTCAATCATTCCAACAACAGTAACCACAAGGGAGTGTTTGCAGCAGGATAGCAGATACAAGAAACGGCTCTTACTTTAGTTTACTTGGAATCGGCTCTAATATGCATGTCTGGAAAAAAAATTATCTGTGTTTGGTAAGCCATGTTCTTTTTACTGTTTTTGTATCTACTGGACACAAAATCATCAGTGCTAAGTGTTTATATTATTTTGTATTAAAGTGCCTTAAAGATCTAAGATGTTAGCATTTAGATTATTAAAATGATGTTTCACTATTAATATTAGTCAAAGAAACAGAAGTTGATGTAGTTGCTGCTTTTTGTAAAGCTGAGTTTGATTTAAAGTTTGCAATAAATTTTATATGTTAAATGATTACATACATGATAGAACGTAAGTACTAGTGTTTGTATTAGTAAGTATTTTAGCAAGAAAGATTATGACATTCCCAAGATAAATTTGCTCTGCCTAATGCAATGACTTCTAATAAATTGAAAATTGAATGTTTACTAAATGGAACTCCAAAGAATTATACCACATAAAAATGCAGTTGGCACTTTCAAAATGGTGTATATATACTTGTATGGAGTAAATTGCTAAAGTTTTACAGTCATCAGGTTTTCAATAATATGCTGGTTGTTAGGAAATCTGTCAATCACTTTGCAACAGCCACAACATATAGCAGAATTTGAAAAAGGGTAACAGACAAAACATTTTAAACTTAGTTAGAATTAGTTCCAATCCTTGAAAATGTGTCCCAAAACTGTTTGCACTCGGAAATAAAACAGGAAGAGCAACTAGAAAGCAGAACATTCCTTGCTCTCCAGCCTTTTATGGAAGACTTCACATTACTTCTGTTACAGTGCCTCAGAGCTGCAATGCACAATAAACTGGTTTTATTGGAAGTGCATCTTTGCAATTTTATTTCCTGATGTAGATGATGTACTTATCTATTAGTCTTATGTTTAAGTTAATTTTATAGAATAAATATATGAATATTTGTAGATGATTTGTTCTTTAATAGCATTAAGAATTTGAAGCTAATATTTTTCTTTCAAATGCTCATTATGCATACAGTATTTAATTAAATGATTTATTTTACCCTGAGAGTATTGTGCCGACTCCTTAAACAAAGAGTCGGGTTAAATAATTTGACAATCTGGAAATACAAATCCTATATCTGAGCTCTGCTTTCTCTCTATATATATTCACAGCATCAGAGTGTGTCAAAACATAGAAGTGTGTCAAACACAATCTAAGAGCTGATCAGAGTGACTATGAAAAGGAGTTAAAGGTGTGCAAAAGGCAGTTGTTACTAACACTAACTTATTTTACACCATGTGAAAAACGAAGCAGATGGCACTAAAATGCCTTTAAACGTGGCCACAGTGTCATTAATTATCAAGCACAAGTATCCTTATCTCAACTCACTTCAATGGATATTTCTGCCTGTATAAGGATGATATGATATGACATGACCCTATTACTGAATACCTGCTTATATTCAAAATCATTGTCCTGAAATGAGAGTGTATCAGTAGTTTCCAAATTACTTGAAAAGGCGTGTACTTTAAGCAATCAAGCAGGAAAAAGTTGCAAAAGGGACTTCCTCTTTCAATTTCCACAGCAGATGGTGAATGTCAGTGAAGCAAAGCATTTACTGTCACCAGAAACAGATCAAATCTTCCTCACCGGATAGCAAAATGGCCACAAAACTACCCCTTCGAGAGGAATGTGAGAATTGGACAACTCTTCAAGTTGCAGATCTCCTAAGACAGGTACTGAACCTAGAGCTCAGACTGAAGACAGTACAGTATATCATACTCATTTCAGTTCAGCTAGCAAAATAGGTTGCTGGACTTATCTACTCTTTGTGTGCAGTGTTGCAGCTGTGTTGGTCCCGGGATATCAGAGACACAATATATTACCTCACCCACTATATCTACTCTTTATAATATGTATGATTACTCCCTCCTGGATATAAACATAGATTCTAAAATGTGTTTAAAACTGTTTAGTCAGCAATTGTGACTACCAAGGACTTATGTGTATTGATGTTCTGTAAGATTCTCTGTGTTCTCTCAGTTTTTATTGAAATTCAGTCCATGACAGAAGTTGCTTGTTAAGATAAAAGTATCCTGCACAAGACAAAGAATCACAATAATGTGTGCACACAGGGCTATATTGAGAAATATTTACACACAAAAATCATGCCACCTTTTATTTCCTTCTGGCACTAAGTAACAATTTTATTGGAAGTATGTGTGTATTATTTTAGAGCAAGAGATCACTATTAAGATTTGCAGGATTTCAATATGAATTTGCTCATCACCTTTTCTTTTCAATGACTATAGACTTACTATAGTTTCTAAATGCTCCCTTAAAGTTAAATCCTTGAGTTCTTTTATCATTCTGTTGCACTTTCTATTTCTGTAATATCCTTTTTATTATAATAATGTAACCTGAAGTGCACACAGTATTCTGAACTTGTCCTCAGTAATCCCTAACTGAATAGTTACCGCTAAGATATATTCAAGTGCTTCTTTTTACACATGCCAGACTTTTTTCCCTTGCAACTGTTGAATATTGTGGCTCATGCTTTAGGGTTTTACCTGCCATTCATCTAGGCGTTTGAGCCCACTGTTTCACAGAATTTGACTATATTGAAGTATATCCTCTTTGTTTCCCAAATGTGTAATTCTTTGTTGTTCTACATATGGCCCTCATCTGCCCTGTGCTTATAACCTATCCAAATTCTAAATATTATGGCCAGAGTCACCATCTCCCTTCATTGATTACGCTCCTGGATTTGTCTTAATTGTGAGAATTACTGTACTGGACTAGACTCTTGAGTTCCCTTCCAGCTCTACATTTCTATAGTTACCTGTCCTGATATTAACAAACACTTCAGCAATAATTTTTCAGATAGGGTCAGGTTATGAATCCTTTACTCCCATTGGTGGGCCCTTACTCATGTGAGTAAGGAATTCAAAACCTGGGCCATAAAGTCTCTCTCTTAATTGATATCAGAGTGCTTTAAAAATAAACACACACACTATGAATAGAGATTACTTTCCCCAACGCTGGTATGACATACACCACCTATTTAATAATATTCACTAACCCTACACAAGAATTTAGGACAGAGCATTAATAGCAGCACCAAAATCACACAGAAACTACAGGGAAATTTAGATAGGCAAGATGTTTGCATTTGGGTTTGTATTAGGGCTGTCAAGCAATTAAAAAAATGAATTGTGATTAATCACATTGCAAAACAATAATAGAATTCCATTTATTTAAATATTTTCTACATTTTCAAATATATTGATTTCAATTCTAACAGAATACAAAGTGAACAGTGCTCACTTTATATTCATTTTTTATTACAAATATTTGCATTGTGAAAAACAATAGTTTTTTTCAATTCATCAGATATAAGTACTGTAGTGCAATCTCTGTCACAAAAGTTGAACTTACAAATGCAGAATTATGTACAAGAAAATAATTCCATTCAAAAATAAACAAACAATGTAAAAATGTGGTGCCTACAAGTCCACTCAGTCCTATTTCTTGTTCAGCCAATTGCTCAGACAAATAAGTTTGTTTACATTTGTAGGAGACAACACTGCCCGCTTCTTGTTCACAATGCCCCTGAAAGTGAAAACAGGAGTTCTCATATCACTGTTGTAGCTGGCATCACAAGATATTTACATGCCATATGTGCTAAAGATTCATATATCCCTTCATGCTTCATCCACCATTCCAGAGGACATGTCCATGCTGATGATGCGTTCTGCTCGATAACAATCCAAAGCAGTATGAACCGAAGCATGTTCATTTTTATCATCTGAGTCAGATTCCACCAGCAGAAGCTTGATTTTCTTTTTTTGGTGGTTCGGGTTCTGTAGTTTCCACATAAGAACATAAGAACGGCCATACCGGGTCAGACCAAAGGTCCATCTAGCCCAGTATCCTGTCTACCGACAGTGGCCAATGCCAGGTGCCCCAGAGGGAGTGGATCTAACAGGCAATGATCAAGTGATCTCTCTCCTGCCATCCATCTCCATCCTCTGACAAAAAGAGGCTAGGGACACCATTCCTTACCCATCCTGGCTAATAGCCATTAATGGACTTAACCACCATGAATTTATCCAGTTCTCTTTTAAATGCTGTTATAGTCCTAGCCTTCACAACCTCCTCAGGTAAGGAGTTCCACAAGTTGACTGTGTGCTGCGTGAAGAAGAACTTCCTTGTATTTGTTTTAAACCTGCTGCCTATTAATTTCATTTGGTGACCCCTAGGTCTTGTATTATGGGAATAAGTAAATAACTTTTCCTTATCCACTTTCTCCATATCACTCATGATTTTATATACCTCTATCATATCCCCCCTTAGTCTCCTCTTTTCCAAGCTGAAGAGTCCTAGCCTCTTTAATCTCTCCTCATATGGGACCCGTTCCAAACCCCTAATCATTTTAGTTGCCCTTTTCTGAACATTTTCTAGTGCCAGTATATCTTTTTTGAGATGAGAAGACCACATCTGTACGCAGTATTCGAGATGTGGGTGTACCATCAATTTATATAAGGCCAATAATATATTCTCTGTCTTATTCTCTATCCCCTTTTTAATGATTCCTAACATCAGAGTGTTGCTCTATTAAGATTTCTGAAAGCATGCTCAACCCCTCATCCCTCTCAGACTTTGGAAGGCACTTCAGATTCAGGGTCGATTGCTGTAGATAATTTTTAAAAATCTCACATTGGTACCTTCTTTGCGTTTTGTAAAATCTGCAGTGAAAGTGTTCTTATAATGAACATGTGCTAAGTCATCATCTGAGACTACTATAACATGAAATATATGGCAGAATGGAGCCAAGACATACAATTCTCCCCTAGGAGTTCAGTCACAAATTTAATTAACGCATGTTTTTTAAATGAGCGTCATCAGCATGGAACACGTCCTCTGGAATGATGGCTGAAGCATGAAGGGGCATATGAATGTTTAGCATATCTGGCAATGTCGGCTACAAAAATCCCATGTGAATGCCTGTTCTCACTTTCTGGTGACATTGCAAATAAGAAGAGGGCAGCATTATCTCCCATAAATGTGAACAAACTTGTTTGTCTTAGCAATTGGCAGAATGAGAAGTAGGACTGAGTGGACTTGTAGGCTATAAAGCTTTGCGTTGTTTTGTTTTTGAGTGCAGTTATGTAACAAAAATAATCTACATTTGTAAATTGCACTTTCATGATAAAGAGATTGCACTACAGTACTTGCATGAAGTGAACTGAAAAATACTGGGGTTTTTTTGTTTATCATTTTACAGTGCAAATATTTGCAATAAAAATAATATGAAGTGAGCAGTGTATACTTTGTATTCTGTGTTGTAATTGAAATCAATATATTTGAAAATGTAGAAAAACATCCAAAATATTTAATAAATTTCAATAGGTATTCTATTCTTTAACAGTACAATTAAAACTGCAATTAATCGCAATTAATTTTTTAATCATGATTAATTTTTTGAGTTAATCGTGTGAGCTAACTGCAATTAATCGACAGCCCTAGTTTGCAGGGCCTGAAAGACCAGGAAAGTAGGGCTAAGCAATTTACACACACTTACATACACACTTTATTGATCAGGACATGTAAGCCAATGACGACAGACAAAGGGATGGATTTTAAGCAGCAGGCCACAACAGTGTCACACATCACCTCCAGATTGGTGCACATAAGTTAATTCTGCACATGTGTGGGGAAAATTAGAGGGAACACTGCCCCACAGGGGAAAAATTTCTCCCTGACCCTTAAAACAGATCAAACCTAAAGCAACCTAAAAACCACAATCCCTATACTTGGGATGCAAGAGCCAACTGATTCACACCTCTCTGGCTGGCCAATGGACCATTGGGCAGTGGAGCATGATCCTTCTTTTATTCAAAAGCTGGCTGGTGCCTTGTGGCTCCAATCAAGGTGCTGAATGGCAATGTTCACATCATGACTTTATATAGTTGCAAGTTGACATATAAACTAAGCAAAAGTAGTTTTAATGCTCATTTTTTGGCATTCTACTAGTCACTGCCCAGTGCCCAACATTCCAATATGATAAGTAGCTCAACTCCTGATCACTTCCCATTGATTTCTAGATATCCTGTGTGGTGCTATATCAAAGCCTTCCTGTAATCTAAATCGATTTGCACAACTCCATTTTAATTAGCTAAAAGATTTAAAAGAAGTAATCTACTATTTTTAATTCAGTCAGAGGGATTTCTCCTTTCTGTCTCTGATAAAGTATTTCCAATGTATTCTCTTGATACATACAGATCCTCCTTAGTTTGGCTGTAAAATACTTTACGTTAGCTGTGTGGTGGATCTGGTTCCAACCCTGCTGATGTGGGTGTCAATATGATAATACATGATTGAAGTTTTGTTGTTTCAGTTTGCTTTTTTAAGGTCTAGGTAGTTACACACAAAAACTATGTTAAAAGAACATTTTTATGGTTGCAAAGTCAAGCACTTCAGGTTGCCAGTGGCACCTTAATTCAGATTCCTTGTGCATACAGGAAGTACATGACCACATACTATTTTCCCACAGGACCCCTGCCTCATTCAATTAACAGAATGGACCTGCTCTGGTGCTTTGGGGATGAATCCAGGTTGTGTAGTAAAAAACTATAAAACTCCTGCTTCATTTATTGCAGAAGTTGCCAAGTTTAGGAAGAGAAAGGTCTCATGGTTAAAGCAGTTTAATGCTGCCCTGGAGAATTTGCTGGAGTCACTCTGTGATGTTGGGTAACTCACTTAAACCATCTTTTCACTAGTGTATTCCATATTGTCTGGGTGCCGGACTTGAAATCCTGGGGTCTGATTTACAGAAGTGCCAAGCACTCACAGCTGCAATTGCAGTCAATGGGAGCTGTGCTTTTTGAATATGAAGTGCTATCTAATGCTAAATTTTCTGAAAGAAATCAGATTCCTAGGCTCCATTGGATGCTCAGTTTGGGCGTCCAGAATTAGTGGACACTTTTGAGATTAAACTTTTTGTTCCTCAGTCCCCCGCTATGCAAAATAGAAATACCAACACTCCATCCCCTCACAGGGGTGTTGTGAAAATAAATTCATTAATGCTTGTGAAGCACTCATAGTAGTGAGCATCATAGAAAAGCCCGTGAGGATATTAATAATTCTGTCTTCAGGGTAGCGTTTGAATTCTGTATTAGAAGACCTAGGGCCAGAAATTGATCAATGAGGAGAAAAGAGAATATTGAATATCTGCTTATTAAGTGAGAACTATCCATCTTGTGGACCGAATGAGGCAGGGGTCCTATGGAAAAAAAATGGTATGTGATCACGCAATAAAGACTGCATTATAATGCATACACATAAGGTTGGCATTGGCAACCTTAATTCTGGTATTTCCTAACATTTTGGTGCTCAACCCTTCTACCTTAGTAATGTTCTTTTAATATAGACTTTGTGTGTGATATGTGCAGAGGCTATTAGTTTGTCATTGTGCAGAATGTTGTAAGGCATTAAAACCAATATTGTAATAAAAATAATTAGCCCTATTGATTTTGCTTTCTCCCCCATGACTGTGTGAAGCCCATAAAGTAAAAACTCTATCTATGTGCATGTAATAGTCCTCCTATTCTCTTGCATGTACTGTATATTTAGACAACACAGAAATGTTACATTCCTCTGCTGAAGTTTTTCTTCCCTCCTCCTTTCCTTGCCATTTACAAATGAGTCCACATATCCTTCCTCAATTTTAAGTGGTGGTATTATTATACTGGAAATGTAGTGAAAGGTTTGGTGTTCATCATATAACACAAAGGGCAAGATGGCTGCTTGCCTTACACTCTTCACAGAAAAGTAAGAGGGCACAGGAGAACCCCCAGTTATTCCCCATTACTGGCCACAGACCCCATGATGCACAGCATGGGG
This sequence comes from Trachemys scripta elegans, assembly GCF_013100865.1. NCBI lineage: Eukaryota > Metazoa > Chordata > Testudines > Emydidae > Trachemys > Trachemys scripta. The sequence continues at coordinate 96,267,868 of NC_048304.1, read as the reverse complement.
AAGGGAAAGAGGAGGGAAGAGCCTTCAGGGTCAGTACTCCTACTCAGATGGGTGGGGAGTAGACAGTATAGTAGTCAAAAAAATTAATAATGCTAGGAAACATTAGGAAAGGGATAGATAAGAGAAAAAAATATAATGCCTCCATATAAATCCATGATACGTCCACATCTTGAATACTGAGTGCAGATCTGGTTGCCCCATCTCAAAAAAGATATACTGGAATTGGAAAAGGTACAGAGAAGAGCAACAAAAATGATCACGGGTATGGAACAGCTTCTGTATGAGGAGAGAGTAAAAAGGCTGGGATTTTTCAGCTTGGAAAAGAGACAACGAAGGGGGCATATGATAAAGGTCTATACAATATTGACTGGTGTGGAGAAAGTGAATAAGGAAATGTTATTTACTCCTTCACGTAGCACAAGAACTAGGGGTCACCAAATGAAATTAATAGGCAGCAGGTTTAAAACAAAAGGAAGTACTTTTTCACACAATGCACAGTCAATCTGTGGACTCTTTTCCAGAAGATGTTGTGAAGGCCAGAACTATAACAGATATAACAAAGAAGAACTAGATAAGTTCATGGAGACTAGGTCCATCAATGGCTATTAGCCAGGATGGGCAGGGATGCAACACCATCATCTGAGTGTCCCTAGCCTCTGTGTGCCAGAAGCTGGGAATGGACAATAGGGATGGATCACGTGATTACCTGTTCTGTTCATTCCCTCTGAAGCACCTGGCATTGGCCACTGTCGAAAGGATATTGATCTAGTTGGACCATTGGTCTGACCCAGTACAGCTGTTCTTATGCTCTTAGGCAGGCAGGGAGGCAGAGTAGGTGGTACCTTCACTCCACACACACTCTCTTCATCCCACCACAGCTATATCAATGGCAAATTATTTCACCCTGGAAAGATGGAAGTTCCTGGCATACTTCAGCAACAGCGTGCTACACACTGTCCTTTATTCCAGGAGCTTGTGAAGTCACAATCTTGTTCTGTTTTGGAAATAACTAATTATTTAGAACATGAGAGCAGTTTACTAAATCTCATTAGAAATACTGGTTTAGACACTGATCTGGCTAAATGGGTCAGCAACCCTAACGTTAAAAAACAACCAGATTTGTATTTCCTTTCTTCATCAAGGTTTTCCAACATAAATACTTTAAGAAAAAACAAAGAAAAATATAGTTTACTTAGACTGAAGAGAAAAGTGCTATAGAAAAAAAAGCATCAGCCCAGAAAATCCAGTATCATTTTTCAGCTTTGTTTCTGTACTACACTTTTTTTTCCGGTTAATCTTTCAAACAAAATGGTTACAGCTACACTGTAAAGAACAATCAGCAAACACTGAATAAACACTTGACAAATGTACCCTAGAGTTTACAATCCCTGCCATACAAATATGTTTTTCAAATTTCAAGTTTATCTTCTTAGCACTGTCAAATGCTTAAACCATTAAGGGTGCTAGCCTGGAATGTGCCGAGCACATACTGCAGACTGCTGTGTGCCTTCAATTCCCATTGACTCTATAACTGCAGGCAGTTCTGACATCTACTGGAAGCCAAAATTTGTCTTTTCTGAACATTGAGACTGTTAAACATGTAATTTTCCTGAGTTCAATGGCTCACCTCTAAGCAAATGAAATGAATTTATGTGACCCTCATTTTAAATTCACACTGTTAATGGAGCTTAAGACAGATTTGATGGTTAAACTAAACTACTTGAATTCACTTAAAGTGCTGTATATTGTTAATGGAAAAAAAGGGTTCTGCAGTTTTTCTCCTGAAGTTCCTAAGTCCTCGGTTGTGTACACAACAAGACAGTTCTTTTAAAAAGCCATGCCAAAGCTCCTCAGCCAGAAACACTCTTAGGGCGTTTACCAAACCAGGTCTATTCCTTGTCACCCTTTGTATTGAAAACCTATTGAGTCTCTGTGATGGGATCCCCAAGTACAACCTGGAACTGTGTGACTGCTGTGCTCCCTTAACTCTCCAGCCTGAGCAAACACTTAACTTCCTTTTGTCAAGGAACAGAGCTTCTTGGGAGTGGCAGGTTAGAACCCTGCACAGGACGAGTGTAAAGCCCTGCAGCGGGACTGAGTCTCCAGCCTTGCAGGACCTCTGCCATAATAGTGGAAGTGGGATTAAAGAATAGGTTTGTTTCATTTTCCTTTACAACTGATCCACTTACTTATATTATTCTTAATATATCTATCTGTTCTCTAAGTGTGATTTTGAAAGTTGATGTTTTCTGAGCCCCATTCTCTAGGAATGCCTGTCAGTCACACACTGCAATATTATTTACCTCGTTATCCACTTCAAATGAAATATACACAGACTCCTGCAACTACCACATGCAGTTCAATTTCAACATAAAATATTTCTATCTATAAACTTATCTATGATTTAGACTATCATGTATAGTTTTCAATTTCTTTTTGTAATCCTCTCTCCCCTTATCCCCAGATTCGAATGCCTGAATCTGCAGCAGTAGTGGAAAAATTTGACATTAATGGAGCTAAATTTTTGGTAAGTAATTAAAATATTTTCTCTGTTAGACACATCTTGTGAAAGATTTTCTATGTGAAACTTGTATTCACAACTGCAGGGTCTATTTCATGACTAATGGCATGTTAGTCATTTGTTCTGATCCTGACCTTTGAGACATTTTCAAGGCTTGCTACTGTGAACAAGCAAAACTCAGCCCTGCTACACGTCCTAGCATAGGTGCAACAAATTCCTAGATATCCATCCAAGCATCTGGCTGTTGGAAGAGAGGCCACTTATGGAAAGAATCACTTTCCTTTAAATTCTGTAAGACATTCTCTATAAGGATTTTTAAACATCTGATAGAATTAATGCAAACTTATCTCCCTGCTACAGAATTCTAGGGGCTGGTTTTACCTCTGATGAACTATTTTCCCATCAGGGTGTGGTCAGACCTCTGAAAGAAGGTAAGCAGGAGGGGAAGAGAAGCACTAGAGGTACTGCTCCTTCCATCCCAGCAGTTATTGAGGTAGAGGCCTCCAAACCCCATGCTGGCTCCTTGAAACACAGAAATGAGGCCCTTTTGTGGAAAATGGGGAGAAAGCTGCTAAAAATATATATTTAAAATATATTTCTACTCTGCAAAGAAACTGTGTCTATAGGGCCCTATCTTAGAAACCTGTTCCTCAGTATCTTAGGTGTGATAGCTGCTCACTCTCTTGCTAAGGCTCTGATCCTGTAATGTTATCTGCGTAAAAGGACCCTGCCCCCTGTAGAGTGCCACTGACTCCAATGGGATTGGAACTAACTCCATCTGGACATAAAAGATCTCCCTGCAAGATCAAGAAGTTATTACCAGTTTCTATTAGCACTGCAGAGCTAAACAGCTATGGGAAAGGGAGACTAAGTCTTGGCCAGCTCATGCATTATCAGCAAAATTGTAAAAGGAGTTCTGTTTGCAGTCTTTGTTGCTTGATGAGTGACAGTGTTGGATAGAATCTAAGTGACGCATAAGCCTTGTGTTGGTTCTTTGCATCGGAATGAATTTTATCCATAGCAAGAAAAAGAAACATGCACATTGCATAGTGTTGGTGGAACGGGACATGAGAAATCTTTTCAGAACTTAATGGTAAATTAATAGGACAAGTGACAAAAAGAAAAAGGAACCATGGGTGAGTTCTATAAGATCATCCATGAGCGAAAGTAAAACAAAAGTGAAATGAGTGAAAGTGAACATCTGCTAGTATGCGATGCACATTATGTATTTTCTTTAAATCTTTTAATAGTTGCCTTGTTTTAAGATTACCTTATTCTGCATTGTAGAAAACATGGCAATATGTGAAATGTCCTGTGGAATGCCACTAGCAACATGCATTTCTAATGTTGTTATACAACAAAAGAGTGGCAGATCTCACACCTGACAGAAGATTCTTAGTGCTTTCATGTGCTCTTTAATTGAATTGTTCCACAGCACTGTCAACATGACAGGAAACCCATAATAAATTATGCTTGAAACAGAATGAATTATGCCAATACTGTAAAAACTGAAGTACAATAGCTTACAATAGCTTGTTAATAGTGACAACAGCTATTGATCTAGTGGTTAGTACATGTGACGAGTAATCAGAATTCTTACATCCTGGATCTGTCACCGTCTTCCTTTGTGAGCTTTGGCAAGTCCCTTAACCTTTGAGTCTCAATTTATCAGTCTGTAAAATAGGGATATTACCTACCACCCACGCGGGATTGTGAAGCCTTAATGAATGTTTAAACTACTTCAAGCTCCTCAGCCTGCCTTAATTGATTTTAGCAGCTTCTTCTTAATTGGCTCCAGGTGTCCTAATTAGCCTGCCTGCCTTAACTGGTTTTAGCAGGTTCCTGATTACTCTAGGGCAGTCCCTTCTCTGGTCACTCAGGGAACAGAAAACTACTCATCCAGTGACCAGTATATTTGCCCTCTACCAGACTCCTGTACCCCACTGGTCTGGGTTTGTCACACATGCTATAAAGTGGCCACAAACCCTTAAATCAAATTTTTCTGGTTTCAGACAGGGACTTTAGTAGTATAATTGACATTCAGATTCAGCAGATATGTTTACTTCTTTGAACGTTTTTCACCCATCTTGGTTTTAAGTAGTAATAAGAATCATTTTTATACTCATTTCTATTCTACAAACACATACTATATTTCAGACTGCACTTTATAGGAAACAATATTAAATGGATTTTTAAGAAATTTAGAAATTACTCTGCCCTTACACTTCTGTGAAATTGTAATACCACAACATATGGTATATTAGAATGAAAGAACACTGTGCAGTTTACTTTTCTTTATTACCACTGGCATTATATTTGTTATTGTTATTCCACATGCATGTCACATCCAAATGATACTAATTTGGTGCTAATGTGCAGACCAGCATTTAGCAACAGCTGAATTGCACAGGGTGTATTATATTTTCTCTCCCATTGGTATTTAATGGCTTGGTATTTGCTGCATTATGCTCTGCTTTTCAGTTCAGCCTGGTGCTGTTTTCTAATGTAATGTTGATTTTCAAGGGAGGGGTTGAAAAAGAAGTAGGGATCTCAGAATTGTGAGTTGAGTTTAATAACTGCATTCTAAAGTAAGTTGATTTAAGGTGCTACTATTGTCACAATAAAGTAGATATTTACTAGAGATAGGCTGGAAAATCTGAAACTAACAAAGAGGTTATATTGATTCTGGACATGTTTCACATTAAATATTATCACATGTTTCTCTTTCAAGGCGGTTTTGGATGGGATATTTAGAACTTAAATTGTTTGGGCTATTGACTACTTTAATTATACACCTGCATTTACTTTTTGAAAAGTAAATCTTAAAGGATAGATCCTTGGCCCCATTATGGCTCCTTTGTGCTTCTCTGGCAGGACAGAGCAGCTGGAAAGCTGGTGAGTTCAGCTCTGATGATTCCCTTCGCGTAAGTGGAATCTCAAGGTGGCATAGAACCATTCTTGCTTTACATCCTGCCCCCTCCTCCCAGTTCCCAATAGAGTGTGTTCCTCCGTGATCCCCAGCTGTTAGAATGGTTTTGGAGCCATTGACAGCTGGGATGTAAATTACTGTGGCCCTGAGGCGGCTATAACTTGGGGCAGGGCTATGGAGTTGAGAACCATACCCACACTCCCAGCTTACGTGTCAAGCACAGTTCAGCTGGACCTGAACATTTAGTCCTGAGTGTTCAGTACTGGAAATAGAATCTAAATCCTGAGTGCCCCACCTGAGCTTGAGAAAACAATTATAGGGAGGGTACTATCTTAACAAAAGGACAAGAGGCATGTTAACCACTCAGCTGTGACTGAATACCCCTGATACATTAGACAAAAACTCTCCCAGTGCTCTCCCATGTATCAAATACCACCATGTATCAATTTTACCACTGAATGAAGGCTGCACCAGAAGCCAGCAAAGAAGGGCTAAAGATAACTAACAGGTCACAATAGCCCACAGTTATCACACTATCTCCAGTTTTTACTAGTGAACTGTTTTCTCAGACTACCTTGTCAAGTACTTACAATGTTGCAAACCACATTTTTCAGCCCATATTATTTACTAGTGCTTTTCTTGATCAAAAGGTTATAGTGCATAAGGTAATCTCAAAAAATCTTCTTTGCTACATTTCAGGGGTATTCAGGCTTTTCCTATAACATTGATCAGATCTTAATAGAGATTGTGTGATGGACTCATCTGTCCTCCCTTTTGCAATTGCACAGTTTCCCAGTGGCAACTGCAGCAATTGCGCACATGGAAAAATATCATTAAAAAAGCATTTATTTATCTTTTGCTTCATAATGTGATGGATGACATTCCGCTGGAAGAAAGTCTGTTCATTTCACTGCATCTTTACATCTGCGGCTCCCATGCACATTTCACTGCCACCTAGAACCCCTCTCTGCACATGCTTCCCCATGGCTTGGTCCTCTCTCTGCCTCCTCCAACTTACACGTGCATCTCTGGAAATGCTGCCCAGCCACTCGGTGCTCTTTTTCTCTTGGACATGCTGCCCAGTCATTGCCTTCTCTTCACTCCCCACCACAACCACCATGCATGACTCTCCTGCTGGTGGCTTATCCCATTGGTGGTTCCAGTCTTTGAGGGTAACTTGTTTCAAATTTTAACCTTTTTAATAGATTCCTTAACTTACCCTTGCACATTAGTTGTCAGAGTAAAGACAAAGGGAAGTGGTTGGTTAAAAAAGGTTGGTTAAAAATAGACAACATAAGTGGAAAATAAGACATGACAATCTTGCACAATTGTTAGCCATTAACTGAATGGTTTATTAAATCTGTCAGGCTGCAAAGTCAGTGTTTCTTCTGTAGCAATGGCCAACATGAGTAATACCTAACAGAGCAGAGTGCTGCATTCCTGATGTTCAGTAGGAGATACTAAGGACAACTGTAGCATAGCTCTCTGGACTATCAGCATGGCAAATGTTGGCGGTAGAGGAAATTATGATCCCGATCCTCAGTGGCGCTACACAGATTTACACTGGCTAAGGATGTAAATGGCGAAGTGTTTAAATCTACACCTATATTCCGTTGAGGATTGGCATCTTTGTTTATCTATTTTAAAGGTTTTTCAGGTCACCTTGGAATATCATTATCCATTAAGTGAGATTTTTACTGTTTCCAGCCAAACATGAACCCAGCTCTGAAAGCAGTAACATGCACTCTCATGATCAGTTCAGAAAGAGGGAAACGACTGGGGAAACCTAATCAGGAAAAAAAGGAAACATGTGTTGTACTATACTGTAACTGAAGCATGGAGAATGATTTTTAAAGTGATTTTAAGGCCTGGGTTAAAAGGAAAACATTTTATAGCTGAATGCATTTGCTACCATCAATCATCTTCAATTAAATAAGAGGGAGAAAGGGCAATACATATTCATATTTCTTCAACAAAGCATAAGGAATGTGTACAAGAGTAAACTGCATATTTATCTTTCTTCTTCTCCAAAAGGCAGAAACAAAAAAGATAGGTTACGTGCTGAAATCTACAATATCATCAACTTACATACCATTTAACTGTGCCATTCAAGAATACAGTAATAAACTGATGGCAGAAAATTAACCTAATTCTTAAGATTATCAAGAAAATAGTAGGTTAACATACAACTCAAGCATTATTAGCACCAAAAGCCCATAAAATTTTAATTAGAAATTGAAATTGTATCAGGTTATTTTGATTTATTTTCCTGCTAGATATTTGCAAACATCCCAAGTAGTTATTTAGTGCATTGTCTAATGCCCTAATCTTGCAATGCCATCCAGTAACAACAAATCCTGAGACAATGCTGAAATATCCATTGAAGGATGGGGACCTTAATTTTTACTGTGACAGCAACAAACTTTTGCTATTATTCTAAATATTGCTACCAGAAATGGTTTAAACATTAACTTTGTTTATTCTTATGCAGTGGCTGTGAATTATGGGAAGTGCTTGCCTGCATTCCAGTCCTTGAAATCTGACACAAAATAAGCCAAGCAAATTCTGTCAAATCATTCATAATTACATTAAATATGGATTAAAGAAATATTCTTTGAAGCTGAATCCTTTGTTCTTAAAGCTAAAAGATACTTTTTTAGATCATGTTGGAAATTAAAATATTTTAAAAAGTCCTTCAAGTTTTATAGAGGTGTCAAATTTACAGGGAATGTGCAAGGGACTGTGAGGAGTGGCGGGAATTTTAAAGGTCATGGTGTCACAGATTCCAACTTTAACTTTCTGAGAACTGAACTCCACCGTGGAAAAGTCCCACACATTCTCAGTATTTCCAGTTTTGAACCAACTCCTGCTTATTGCTTTACCCAGACATTCTTGCCTGGTTAACAGTACAAAATATTAGTCATATGAATGCACCAACTCAGAACCTATTAAAGAAAGATGCTAAGAGTGACTTTTGATTTGGGGCACCGCTATTTTTGGCACTTGGATGCTCATCCCTTTCTGAAAATCAGGCTACATTAAAATGTCTCAGGTTGGGCACCCAAAAATGGAATTGTTCAAAGTCACTAGTCACTTTTGAAACCTCAGCCAGAAACTTTCATCACTATTCTATGGTCACACCCCAGTTTCTACCCATTTCAGAAATCTTCCCTGTGAGTTCCTATAATATCATTTCAGACATTCTATATCAATCTAAGCTTCTTCCAATACAAGGCAATATATTTCTAATTGTCTGGTTTTTCTTTGTGCTTGAAGAGGCAGAGGAATACAGGAAACCAATAAGGCAAGTCTTTTTAGAGACTAAAGATATTTTTTCATTTTCCATTTATTTTGATTATTGTCTATGCAATATTTGGTATCTTAAATAACAAATGATGGAAAGCAAGGGCATGTCATAGTGAGTTATGTTGTCTGATAGGTTATTTGAGGAACTGATGTGGAAGTTTTCAGTCCCATTGGGCAACTTCTTTGGGAGGTCAGCAAATAATATTCCACAAAATTCTCACCCAACCATAGGGCAGTTTGAGAAAGACAGCTTCTCTTTTCTGCCAATCACTTTCTTTCCTATGAGGAATAGTGGGTGAGATTACCTGGTACATGCTGGTTGCTTTGTGCTGTTCTGGCAACACAAATTCAGCTAAAATGTGCAGTTAAGCCAGGTTTATGGTTCATTTTCATCACAAGAGACATAAAGCAGCGAGAATGTAGTAGCCTGTCTGGGCAGCTAATGGTGATTTTTTCAGAAGCATTTAAGGAAGTTACATTTCATGCTTTTTGACTAATGAAGAAAAACTGGAATGATGTGGAAGAATTTGCTAAATATTTACGTTTGGTTGATGACAGTTACGAAATGGCTATGCCACCCATCTGCTGGATGAGCGGATAAAGCAAATGCTCAGGAATCCAGATCCCAATTTATTTTGACAGGAAATTGGTTACCTAGAAGTTGGAGGGTGTTCTACAAGGTAATAATGGTATGTTTGCATTAGGAAATTATCAAATTGCAGGACCAGTATGGGGTTTTTATAGGTGGATGTGTGACAACAGAACTAAATGTAAGTGATTCGATCAAAATTACATTTTCATTTTAAAATGTTGTACCCAGTATTTTCTCAAGTAACCACAAAATGACTAACTAAAAGAAATCTTCTCAGTTTGTTTACTTTGTATATTTCATAGCACTTAGTAGAAGTCAGGTGTCCCATTTCGTTGGCAGTGTACACCCTTCTGTAGGCTCTGCATGCCAGTTCCTGCAGCAGCAGAGCGGAGACAGAAGCTAAAAATGAACCAGTAGCAAATAGGAGTGTGCACAGAAAGAAGGGGACGGGGCCTGAGCATACTTGGTTTTGTTCCTCTCAGGCCCACACAGAAAATACTTCTAAACAGGAAAGCAGAAAGTGCCTTAACATTATTGTTTAATATGAAGTTGTTCTTTCGGGAAATCTATCTTTTTAAAATGAGTCAAAAAATTAAGTTGACAGTGTCCCTTTAAAGAGACTGAGTTTCCACTAGATGGCACATTTTGAGAACCCAAAGGGGGGAGTCAAAAGATGTAATTAACATGGCTTGTAAGATAGCAATGTGAGCATAAAAGACATACATATTTAGCTGACAAGGTACTAGTTTAGGCATCCAGAAAAAGTAATATTGTGGTTACATGGCATCAGAATAAATTGAGAGAATGAAGTGGTATATCCCAAGCCAAGAATCCCCAGTCTAATCAAATACTTAGCAGAGCTCCCAGAAACAGTGCAGGTATCATTAGTGTAACTGTCTTGCAGATGGACCTGTAGAGACCACTGCAGTGTAATATGCAGGACTGTCTTCTGGAAGACTCAGACAGCTCTCAACAAGCCAGTGCTGCATGGCAGAGGGTCAGAGGGTGGTGAGACAATGGCTGGAATGCCTAAGGAGACTGCATCTTTGGCTTCTTATTAACCAGTGTGGTGAGAGAAGTTTACACCAAACCAGTAACAAAAGTAATCTGATAGAATAACCACCAGTTTGTGGTGAGTTTGCCCTATTTCTCAGCAGTTTGTCCTGAATTGGCATCCTCAGATGTGACCTACTGAGACACAGTGACACCTCCCAAGAGAACCTAACCTGCTTCCCATAGTTCCTGCAGGAGCTTCCCCTCAAACTTCGGTCCCAAACATTCCTTCGGACCATGTTTCGCTTGGCTTTTAGCTCACGAGAGAAGTCCCAGACTTTCCTGGGTCTGCTCCCTGCCTTGTTCCTTCCTTTATGAATGTTCAGATCCTTGTTAGCTGTTTTTAATCACAAAATTATGCCTACAATCCCTCCAAATATAACTCAGTGGCCTAATTGGTCTCAGACTCCCGTTAACCCCTGGTTAACAAGTGTGGGGTTTGTACACCACATCACAGGGTAATGATGTAAACAGTAGGATAGAGTTTCCAATGAGATATATTATGAACTGGCATTTATGTTGGACCATGATGAAACAAATAATGGAGATGCTCACAGAACTCAAAGATGGCCAAAAATAATTAAAATAAGGCCTAAAACAAGAGTTGGTGACTTCTCAGAAGGAATTAAGGCAACATCTAAAGGTTTCCCAGAAAGAACCTGTGGTCAGAGATAAAATATTTGTTGTGGGAACAGCCACAGAGTTTCTGAGTAGATTTTAATTACAAAGTTACAAACTACAAAGTAATATAAACTTAGCCAAAAAAGGCCACTGTTGTTCTGAATAAGAGTGTCCAGATGGGGAGTCTGACCAGTATAACTATAGTAGTATAATTATATCAACATAATAAAGCCAGTTAATTTCCCTATGGGGACCAACCCATAGCCTAAGATTTGAATGTGGACCACAGTTACCTGAGCATACACATCACTCATCGGGGGAGGGATAGCTCAGTGGTTTGAGCATTGGCCTGCTAAACCCGGGGTTTTGAGTTCAGTCCTTGAGGAGGGCCATTTAGGGATCATAGGCAAAAGTTTCTCTAGGGATTGGTCTAGCTTTGAGCAGGGGGTTGGACTAGATGACCTCCTGAGGTCCCTTCCAACCCTGATATTCTATGCTAATCAGACCTTTCTATTTATCTTAAAGTTTAGCATGGCTGAAATGAAAAATCCACAAAGTCTGCAATACAAATTTTACAAAAAAAGTAATAATTAAAGATTGATAAATACTAAGTTACTAAGAAATAGGTATTTTCCCCTAGTAAAATGAAGCCATCCTGTTTTCTCCTAAATGACACCATCTGCTCTAAATAAGCATGAAGCTAGAAAGACACATACAAAACAGGAACCTGTAAGAGATCAGTATAAGCTTAGTAACTGATTAGTTTCAATGTGGGGGAAAAAGAATGACTTTTGTAATCAGTTGTCAACAAACTGTGCAGAACACCAACAATCTTGCAAATTGGCTGCGAGGAGTTTATTAAAATATTCATCAGTATTTCCATATGTATAGACCTATGGCGTTTGCCCACATTATAATTGTAACCACATACAAAAACTGCCACCAAGATATGTCATTAATGACTTTTCCAATTGCCTGTCCTGTTCGTACAGTCAAAATTTAATGTTAAGGCATCTGGCTTCAAGTTCTAGTTGCATTGCTAATAAACCACATTACACATTAGCAAAGTTTGGAAAGAGGCATGCTGGAAAGAATTCTCTGTGTGCTCACAAAACCAGTGCTTAGAAGAATAAGAATTTGAAACATTTCATTCATTTTAGGCCTCTTGCAAGAGCTGTGCAAAATTCCCATTTCTGTGGCTTCTACGTGTAGGAAATATGAACTTTGTGTAGATAACAACCTGTAGTGTCTGGATTTGCATGTTAAATTCAGTAGCCACAAAACTTCCACTAAAGACATTTGAGAGAGGTATCCATTTATTAATCTGTATGGGAGTTGCATGGAGGGGCCTTTAAATAGAACCCCAGGAAAAGCTTGAGAAACCTATCAGTTATTTTGTCTTGACATTAAAAAAAAAAAAAAAAAAAAAAACACCACACTTGTGTCCCCCTTTGGAAGTGTGCTCAAGTCCCATCTGTGTGTGTAATAGTTCATAATCCACATCCTTTTTCCAATAGGAGCGACAATGGTATTTTCAAAAGTACAGGACCCATGGCTATATTAAAAAAAAAAAAATCTTGCAACTGCTCTGGGGTGATGTTAGCACTGTCCTACTGCTAAAATAAACCCTTAACATTCCAACACGGCTTACTTAAAAGCCCCTTATACAAAAACAGGGTCTGATCACAATAATGGAAGTAACCACTGTGCAATCTACAGAGAATGTGTGTATACAAATTCAGAAACAAATCTAAATAAAGAAGTACAGATGGTAGATTAAAAAAATCTTTAGCCAACAACTAGTTCTACCTGCTTTACATTATCTGAGGAAAAAGTTGATGTACACGCAGGACTAGGAGACATGCTAAGTATAGAAACTCTCTAGCTCCCTCTCTAGGTAAAAAGGGAAAGTGTGTGTGATGGGATCCCCGGGATCTGTGGGACTGCTGCGCTCCCTTAACTCTCCAGTCTGGGCTGTCTGACACAATGTTATGTCAGTGGCAAGCAGCAAAACCTCTCCAGGTACTATGATCCCTCAGCCATTAGAATGTGGAGCCCCACACCCAGCTAAATTGCATAAATGCTCCTGGAGCCTCTCATGATTCACATTTCAGGAAAGATGTGGACAAATTGGAGAAAGTCCAGAGAAGAGCAACAAAAATTATTAAAAGTCTAGAAAACATGACCTATGGGGGAAGGTGGGGAAAAAATGGGTTTGTTTAGTCTGGAGAAGAGAAGCCTGAGAGGGGACCTGATAACAGTTTTCAAGTACATAAAAGGTTGTTACAAAGAAGAGGGAGAAAAATTGTTCTCTTTAACCTCTGAGGATAGGACAAGAAGCAACGGGCTTAAATTGCAGCAAGGGCAGTTTAGGTTGGACATTAGGAAAAAGGGTGATTAAGCACTGGAATAAATTGCCTAGGGAAGTTGTGGAATCTCCATCATTGGAGATTTTTAAGAGCAAGTTAGACAAACACCTGTCGGGATGACAGATAATACTCAGTCCTGCCAAGAGTGCAGGAAAGGGACTAGAAGACCTCTCGTGGTCCCCTTTCAGTCCTACAATTCTGTGATTCTATGTGTTCTTTTAAGTAGAGTCTTATTTGATTTGTTTAGCTTTATATGCCATGACCACGCCTCTATAGGTTCTTTCAGTCATTTATAAGGAGGAGTTTGCAAATACATTTTGTTTAACCAACTCTGTATGTAGGAGTGAAATGGCTGTAACTTTTTCTTTAGGAAAAAAATATTTAAAAAAAATGTAACTTAACAATTAGTGTTTATTTCTATTGTCATCAACACAGCTCATTTAAGAGATTGGTTTAATTCCTAATCTGGATAGTGGAAGATAAACATCTTTTTATTGCTCTTCAGAGCAGTAACACAAGAAAAGCTGACATTTATAGCTAAGCTCTGAAGGAGTGAAACGCTATAGGTAAAGTGATGAGATCATTGCTAGTGGCTAGAAGCCACTAATGAGGGAGGAAATGTATGTGAATGTACTTAGTAATATTTAATAATCTATTATCTAATTCAGTAAGGGAATGGCTCTAATTAAAATTGAGTGGAATCCTCCAAATAACATTTTTTTCCTTGTGATTGCTTAGAGAAGATTGCGTTCATGTTGATAGGCATGGCTGCATATGAAAATTCTTACCTAGACTTAACATAACATACACACATGGTCAATATTTATCAACATTTGATTAGCTCACCCTTATCTAGGTCTATAACATGATTACCTTTCTAGCCTCTCTGTTTTATAAATATGTTTATCCAGTCTTTCAGGATGAATATTACATAGAATACAATCTAATTTTCTATTATTGCCTATTTGTTGTATTGAATACACCAAATCATTTGGAACAAGGAGTGTATATTTTATATTAGTATACAGTGGTCATCATTAAAATCTTTACTTTGCCTTTGGAAGTAGATAATGCTACTGTGGCATTCACACTGTACTTTTAATTGCCTGAAAAATATTAGGATTCTAATAGCACCCACTGTATACATAACAGAACTTTAGATATTCACTATGCATTATATTGCACAGTAGTCGCTGTTCTGAAAATATTGATTATTTGTCCTAGAAAAGTGAAGTAGCATTACCCCCAAGCACAAAATCAGCTGAGAAAATAATTTAAGACAAACATGCAAATATCCTCTTTTGTGCTAAAATAAATTTATTTACAGGCATTCAGATACCATGGTGATGAGCACAGTATAAACAGAATAGATCTTATCACACATGTGCATTGTGCCCATGGAAAATGTTTCTTTACATTTGCAACTATGTGAATTCCCCAAAACTACTGTGCGTGGAACATTTGCTTATGCAGCTTTGACCTCTTCTGTTGCACTTTGCTCATTAATTCATCTCAGCTGGATTATCTTGTAACATTCCAAAATCTTAACCAGCTTTTCAACAGTGAGCAAGAGCCATGAAAAGAACATGCCTTCCCCACGACCTCCACCCCTGCCAAACAAATATAAAAACAGATTTACAATTATACTGTTCCAAAGTCTGCAGCGGACACTGTTCAGTCCAGAACAACTAAGAGATTTAATTTTCAATACCCCATGAATTGCCCGGGCTAGAAATCTGAAGCTGTATCTCACTGGAGAGATGAGGTTCCTTATATAATGTTAGTTGCTAGCCCTGATGTTTGGCAAGATATCAGACCTTATAACTGATATATAGAAAGTTATTTTAGATCAGTGGCTCTCAACCTTTCCAGACTACTGTACATCTTTCAGGAGTCTGATTTTCCTTGTGTACCCCAAGTTTCACCTCACTTAAAAACTACTTGCTTAAGAAATCAAACATAATACAAAAAAGTGTCACAGCACACTATTACTGAAAAATGGCTTACTTTCTCATTTTTACCATTTAATTATAAAATAAATCAACTGGAATATAAATATCATACTTACATTTCAGTGTATAGTATATAGGCCAGTATAAGCAACTCATTGTCTGTATGAAATTTTAGTTCATACTGACTTCACTAGTAGTTTTTATGTAGCCTGTTGTAAAACTAAGCAAATATCTAGATGAGTTGATGTACCCCCTGGAAGACCTCTGAGTACCCCCATGGGTACATGTTCTCCTGGTTGAGAACCACGGTTTTAGATCATTTAAAATTGTATTCTACTATTTCTTTCACTCTACAGTCTGTACTTGGTAATTGATACAATCTGATCACAAAGGCCGAAGGATATTAAAAAAAAAAAAATTGTGAGAAGTAACTGCCCTAAAATAGGGTGATACAAATTGATGCATGGTGGTACTGAAGTTTCATTGGAACTTGGGATAACCTATACAACTCACTCATAGCTATGCTACCTGCAAATAATATAGATTGTCTCAAACAAGTGCTAACAAAAGCCTCCACCTGCACATACTATATGCATAGATGCTGAATATACTGTACCAGAGACATGTTCAAACCAAAATGCAGGTCTCAACACCTCAGCACTCTGGACAATACAGTTCTAGATCTGAACTTTGTTGTTTGGACCCACATCTAACATAAATGCATGTGTTTGCATTTTGCGGACTCCTATAGTAGTGGTGATTTTAAATATAAGTTGAGGGTATCTTAGAGCTTTAGATAGCTGCTTTTTGCTTTGGCATTTCTTTTAGACTAAAATCCAAATAAGAGTGTGTCTGTGTACACCTATAGGGACAGAGAGAAAGAAAATATAGATATTATAACTTATTAATTAATGTTTCAAAAAACAAATATACACTTATATAGTGGAAGCCCCCTTTGTTCTGGGTTTATACAGTGCCTAGTACAGCAAGGTCCTAGTCCATGACTCCTAAGGTATGTCTACCCTGCA
Organism: Trachemys scripta elegans; assembly: GCF_013100865.1. Taxonomy (NCBI): domain Eukaryota; kingdom Metazoa; phylum Chordata; order Testudines; family Emydidae; genus Trachemys; species Trachemys scripta. Next base: position 96,251,497 of record NC_048304.1, on the reverse strand, counting down.
TTGTATACCTGGGTCTGTGGTACCAGGTTGTAGAGTTGTTTTTTTCAAGCCCATGTCTGAGCATCCACACTGCATTGTAAATCTGGTTTACAATTGCTAGAGCCAGGTCTCACAGCCATGCTAACATGTCCACTCTGCACTACACAAACCTTCTGATTCAGGTCTGTGGCTTGAGCTGTGTCCACACTGCAAAATGACAGGGCTTGGACCCAAATTAAGTATGGGCTCTGACCCACCTCCTTCGCAGTGGCCTAGGACCTGAGTCCTGGATGCTTGCTGACCAAGTCAGACTGATTTATAGGAGGACAGAAGCGGGCTTGAACTCAAACCTGAGTCAGAACCTGGACTTAGTGTACAGTATTGGCCTACCCCTAGGCAGTACCACAATGCATACAATAAATAACTCTACATAGAACTGACAAATGGTTAGACTGTTCGCAGCTGAAAGAGAGGTAGGTTCAAATCTTCCAAGGCATCTTACTCTTTTCTCTTCTTTCTGTCTAACTGGCATTGCCTTTTATTTCACTGTAACTAAAGCAAAGAGAAACCTAGCCACCCAAATGAACTTTTTTACTCTGCATTTTTTTCTATAACATTCTGTCATCCATCATCAGCCTCAGACATGTAATACTGACATGACACATCAGTTATCACATTGGACATACTGGTCTAGCGGTGATTTTAATTAAAGCTTTAAGCATGAAAGGAAATCCAATAATATTCAAAAATGGCAAAAACAACAAATGCACTATTCACAGACTGTTTTTAATGTAAGGAAAAAGGGGACAGAAAAGGGGACATTTAGACCAAACAACCATTACATGGTGGACAATAATCATCTAGAACAGAATGGCTGTTTACCAGTCACACTTGTGTAACTGTAAACTGGAAGAAGCCACATGTACCTAAAACATTGATGCTTTTATATTTGTAATGAAACCAAAAATAGTACTGCATGCACACACTGGCCAATTCGATTCTTGTGTAGCTAAGAGGCTAAGTTCAGGGTCCCACAGCAATTTGTTTCTTACATGTATGCTTTACAATAGGCTCTTCATTACACTTCAACATAATAAACACAGCTGCTTCCATGTATAGCTCCTTCCATTTGGAAGAATTCAAAAGTATTTTTAAAACCTACCTATTTGCAGGAATTGCTTCCCCCATTGACATGCAGCCTCTAGGATGCTGGCCTGGTTGGCCTCCAGGGGCTACCACAAGATAGTGTTAAATAGTAATAATACTAGATGGCCAGAATGCAGAGCCTTTTTAACATTGCATTGCTGTGCTTAACAACAGTCTAGGGATGAAGAGAAGAATACTATTCTAATCAATTGTTAGTGCAGATGGAATTTAAGTAAATATAGTGCAGTTACCCAAACTAAAACATATAAAAGACTTTGGGAGTATTTGGAGGGAGGCAGATCTTCAGCTGGACAAAACAATCTCTCTTATCACATCCTAAAATGAGGCTTAGGTATTGGTTCAGCACTGACTTAGATAGGAGAGAGTCAAAGTTTCAATAAATTTGGTAACAATCTACTTTTACCTTGGTCATCATCTCTCATCCAACTACAGTACTAATGAGACCTGATCCTGCTGAGCTTGTGAGCACCCAGAAGACCTCTGTCTGGGTAATAGGGTCACAGTGATCATCGAACACTGTGCCATGTTGCATACTATTTGGCAAATTCAATGTGGCCCAAGGAAAGGAACTGTGCTTTTGAAATAAGCCTAGAGACACACACACAGCATTTTTATGATGATGTTACTTAAGACGACTTTGTGGACAGCACTGGTGAAAGATTGGGGTGGATGTGAGGAATATTTCACCATAACCAATTATTATAACTTAGTATTACTAAAATTAAGTGATACAGATACAGTAATGTATCTGTAACATATGAATATTACATTAAGGAGGCATGACAATTTTATCTCACAAACAGCAACTGTGCTTTTCAAACTTAAATAACTGAGTGGATTTGAGGGGAGTTGTGCAAATAAAGTTGTTAGTCTAATTAAGGATTGCGAGCAGCTCACAACAAAAAAGACCAACCATTAGAATGACTGGCATGATCAGGTACCTAAAGATCCACCATTTTAAGCCCTGATTCAGCAAGAGCACTGAAGCACGTGCTTAACTTTAAGCACTTGTAGTCCCGTTGCTTAAAGCTGGGATTACTCATATTATGTAACTATGCATATGCTTAAGAAATTTGCAGAACTGGAGCCATAAAGATTAAGTGCATTGTAATACATGGATTTTGGATTTAAGACTTTTGTTGTATTTCTAATGATTTATGGCATATTCGGTTTGGGAAATGAGACAGTTCTCACACCCATATACACAATTTTTTTCCTGCTTAGCTATTTCCCAGCATGGATTTCTTATTATTTTCGTCCAGATACAGGATAGCATAAAGCAGCTGTTTTTGCAAGTAACGTCAGCAGGGAGTACTTTTGTACAGTTCCCAGGCCCTTGGCCAGCAAGGGCTCACTCACTGTGTTAAGGGGTGAGTCAAATCCTCATTTTCTAGGATGTTATGAGGTTGATCGGACTGCTCTTACTGGACTGGGATCATTGCAGAACCTCTGTATTAAATGGTTTGCCTTATGTAGCAGTGTTTGAGGAGGACCTTGACATAGTTTCCCCGCAAGTACCAAAGTCAGTCTGTCTCATCAATCATTGACAAGAATTGATTCATACTGTGCTATATCCTGTTTTCATTTCAGCCTCCCACATGAGAGCAAAATGCAAAACATTAGTGCTCAAGGAATACAGAGGAGCACTTGACTGCAGAGTGGTGCACATGGCTTCTTAAAATGAGACACTGCAGTTCACAATGGTGCTCTCAGAGTCAGTGGAAGCAGGAGCAGCTGTTATCTATAATCCCCACTTTTGTTTTCCTCTGGTACCTCAGCATGCAAGTTAAACCAATTTAGATTCAATGCGAGTGCACTCACCTAAAGCAAACCCCTTCACAGTTGGGCATGGCATAGCATTTCTTTCCTCATCAGTGCCCCCTGATGATAGCAGCTCCAGACCTGTGGTGGTCTCTCTTCATGTGACTCAGACCTCCAGTCAGATCGCTTTAAAGTCTTTCCCCTTTAAGGGTAACAGCTTCCCACTCAGACAGTACCCCACTTGACACTGACATCTTCTGCCCCTCCAGAGCTCCTCTTCTGTTCTACCCTCCTGTCAGAATAGTGACCCTAGAGATTCTTTCTGGAGTCATTTAACCAAATTTAAAAGCAAATGTGTCTGTGACCCCTTCCTCAGGCTTAAGCTTTTAGTCTACCCTAAGTCCTCCCTGTCTCTCCATTCTACTGAAGAACACTAACTCTCAGAAATTACCTCTCAGGAGACTTGCTCCTAGTCTGGATCCTCACAACTACAGTCTGCCTGTCAGCCTTCCCTCAGGCCCACTTCAGGAATTTTCTGCTACCATCTTAAATCAGAACTAGGATATAAACTCCCTCCCTAAGTTCCTTTGCTATTATCCAATAAAAGACTAGAAAGACTCTTTTCCTTCTCACCCTGCAGCCTCTTTCTACCCTCAGTTTCCTCCCTTCATAGAAGCCACCTAGTTCTTCCCCCAGCTGGAACTCATCATTAATTGGGCCTGGCCCATCCTCTGGGTGCAAACAGATGTGTCAATTAGCCACTCAGGCCCACATTAACCATTTCAACATCAGCGCCCCATCACCCTTTACTACACATGCAGGGTTGCTGGAACAATTTGTGTAGTGGGAGGGCTGAAAGCCATTGAACCAAACTGTAAACCCTGTATATGATGGAAACCAGTTCAAGTCAGGGGGTGCAGCAGCATCCGTAGCACCCGCAGTTCCACCACCCATGTACACATGGCTACAGCAAGTGTTTGTGGTATAGGAGAGTGTCTCAGGGTGGGCTGACCCTTTAAGGGAGTTGGACCCAGTCTACTTGGTGCCTTCTCAGTTGCCTGCCCAGGTGATTGGTTTAGAAGCAGATAAAAGAGAACCTGCTCAGCTTAGTCGGGGGTGGGGGATGTTGGTGTCACCGGGAGACTCTTGTAGCCATGCAGGGTCAGAGAGGACTGAAGCAAAACCTTTCTAGCTCAGTTGCCAACTTTCACACAATAAATAAGCACCCTGACTTTCACAATAAGCCAAAAATCAAGCTAATCCCATTTCAAAACAAGGCCAAAACAAGCTAATCCCTAAGAACCCCAACACTCTATGTGACTAGATCCCCCGGCGTGCAGTCCGGGACTGTGGTGGGCCTGCTGTGCACCCCTGACTCTCTCCCCTGCTTGCCCCCCCCCCTTGCCCCTGCTTGCTGGGAGGTGATAAAAAAAAGGTAGAGTTACCATATTTTGAGTGTCCAAAAGGAGGACACTCCACAGGGTCCTGGCCCCGCCCCCAGCCCCGGCCACGCCCCTGCCCCAACTCCGCCCCCTCCCCTGCTTCCCGCGAACATTTGATTCACGGGAAGCCTGAAGCAGGTAAGGAGGGGGTGGGGGGAGGAGGCGCGGCCCAGTCTGGCCCCCCGGCATCTCCAGCCTGGGTCGGCTCGGGCCCTGGGGTGCCGGCCCTGGGCCAGCCCCCGGCCGAGCAC